>NC_136943.1:11844915-11857415 GCF_949987615.1 Pollachius pollachius | reverse complement strand
AGTAGCCCCTCTATCAAAATCAACTGCCGGGAAGTTGCCCAAATGACTGTTAACTACGGCTGGGCTTTAAAAATAACTGTGGTCTTCTATTGCTGATGGAGCCTTAGACGGACAACGGGGAACGCTGTCTGGGATCAGATGACTCTGATGTCAATCGATATATAGATAAACAGCGGGCGGATAAAATAACGATGAACATGATTGATATATTTTTTCATTTTTGCTTGAAAAATGTCAGTTGCATAATTGTCGCTGGACTTATATGATCATATATATATATATATATATATATATATAGAAGCTATTTTGGTTTCTTTTCACTTCTCATACAGAGCTTACTTCATTCAATTGGATTGACAGTGCTAGTGATAAATTAAGCCTTTTATTGAGCACCAAAGTGGGATGTAAATGTTTGGTTTTCAAATAAGGTATCTGTTGCATCTCCCTGCCCGATTGATGGGAGAATCTGTAGTGGTATTAAGCGACGTCTAAAACTAAGTTTGATGCAATTTATGTTAATTCTGTTTATACAAAATGCCCCCCAAAATGCTAGCAGCTAGCTTATTTGTAGTAGTATTAAGCGAGGTCTAAAACTAAGTTTGATGCAATTTATGTTAATTCTGTTTACACAAAATGCCCCACAAAATGCTAGCAGCTAGCTTAGCAATTGTTTTGCTTACTTATATTTACAAACATATGACGCTGATAAAAAATATTTATTGTTTTTACATTTTTACATTTCCAACACAGTAAAATATAAAATGAATAGGCAGAACAGAACCATACCCAAAACAGTGTGATGGTGTATGTGTATTAGCTAGAGGTAGCCAAAGCTGGCCTAGGCTCAGGGAGAATTTTCTGTAGCCAGGGTTTGGGCTCTCGAGTGAAACAGCCTGACTAACAATGTCAACAACTCAACACTCTCACGTCCCAAGGCTACATTCAGGTCATAATTACTTCTCACTGAGCATAGCCGAAGTGGAGGAAAGCTAAAACTGTTTTAGCTGTTCACAACTCACAGTTAAAGCTACGGTAGGCAATTTGGAGAAACCGTCAGAGTAAGCTAGATTTTGAAAGTATCCAACCAAAACAATCCAACCCCTCCCTTCAGGCCTCCCATTAAAGCCACTCCCCCAAAACACATGACTAGCTCGTTAGCTTATGCAATAGGTCTGCCTAGCCTCGCGAAGACTGGTCACGGGCGATGAGTGCACAGGCAGCATGCCTGCAGGTAGCCAGATAGTTATGAAGACGGACAGGTAGGCCATTCAATCATTTCGTTCAGGCCAAATTAATGATTGTGTAGGCTTGCGACAGCTACCGATACCGAATTTCGTAAAAAAAAAATAGCCTTTTTGATTGGTGCTCGGATGTGAAGAGAATTTCAACACATAGGACAAAAAAATATTCTAAGATAAATTCCCTACCCTTGCTTTAATACAATTATTGGTCTATTGACAGATTGCACGGTATCACGAGCTACAAAGCACTAAAACTGTTCTAATTCTGTAAAACACCAGCAGGGGCGTGTTCATGGGGGGTCATGGGTGGCACTTGCCTCTCCGATTACTTATATTGGCCACTACATCCGGTTTATGTAAAACAATATATATTAATGTGCTTTTACTTTTTAATTTACTTGCTCCTAACCACTCCGCAAAGGCTGGGTATTGGTCTGCCGCCATCCCTTGGTTATTCTGTTTCCAACTATTAGGGCTAACCCTAATCAATTTGTCTGCAAATGCCAATAAACTTGCTGATGACCGTCAACCGCATGACGAGTTCAGAGCTCCCAGAAGTGCATCAAACAACTGCCGAAGGTTCTTTGTATACCCATTATTTACAGAAAGTGCTGAGGAAAGGACATGACAGATACCCTACAGCGATATTGTGGACAGAGGCGATGCTAGCAGTGAATGCATTTCTCAATTTCATTAAAGGTTAAAGCCATGAAGTTAAATGGACCTTGCTAACATTTTTTAGGGTCTTTGTGGGTCATCTTATTCACCTTTTAAAAAGGTACTGTATGCCAAAGAACGAGTCTGTTTATTTGTTTTTATGGATCAAAATACAATATACTGTACAGCAAAGATAAAACTGTTGTGACAACGACCTGTGGGAATGGGCCTGCCTAACTCTCAGCCAATAAAATGACATCATGTCTCCCTTCCCCTGATATATTGAAATGCCAGCCATTAGCCTGGCTGGCAAGCAGTTAGATCTGGCACGATCCAATCAAATTCTGACAGATCAAATCACATGTTTTGTTCTGTTCTAATTACCTGTTTTACTTATGAAAATATGTCACATTAGGGGCATTGGATAAAAGCCATTTCTTCTCGTCTTTAAGAGACAGCAAGCAGGTTGATTCCTTGCCTTTTTTTTTGGTTTGCCTAACGCTATTTGGGCAGCAGTACAAGAGATTACCGTGAGCAGCTCGTTCTGTGATGTTATGCGTGAAATGTTTTTTAGATATACATGATGAAAATGAATATATACTGCTACACAGAGGCAGAAGCAGTACATTTCTTGATGTAGACCTCAGACAAATGCTTATGATATGAGATGAAAATGAGGATGGATGGGAGCACTTGTATATTTATTTTGAGATATTCCACGGCGTAACAAACCACACATGTTCAGTGGCTAAAAGAACGAAGGCGTCATGAATAATTAATACGCACAAAAGAACAAGGAAAGTGATCAATGAAGGCTTTTATTGAGCACCAAAGTGGGATGCAAATGTTCTGTTTTCAAAAAGGTATCCCTGTTCCATGGCCCCTACAGATTGATTGGAGAATCCGTTGTGACATTCAGGGACGTCTAAAACCAAGTGCAGTATTTTTGCAAACATATTACGCCGTATCAGATGTGTATGGTTTCACCCATTAGTGTTCCAAACATCATATTTTCCTGAATTTAAAGGAACAAGCAATTCACGAAAGAGAACAGAAATATTTACGAACATATAACGAACACTGGTACAAATGAAATGAATAGGCCGAATGGAACCGGACTCACAACAATATGATGGTCTATGTGTATTAGCTAGAGGTAGCCAAAGCCGGCCTAACCTCGGGGAGACTTTTCTTCAGCCAGGGTGTTGGTTCTGGAGTGAAACAACCTGACTAACTATGTCAACAACTCAACACTCCAACGTCCCAAGGCTTAAGTCAGGTCATAATTACTTCACACAGAGCATGGCAGGAGTGAAGGAAAGCTAACCCTCCTCAGAACTCACATTTAAGGTAGGGTAGGCAATTTGGAGAAACCCTCAGAGTAAGCTAGATTCTTTCATCAGAAACACTCCAACACCTCCCTACAGGCCTCTCTTTAAAGTCACTCCCCCGAAACACATGACTAGCACGCTAGCTTTAGCAATAGGTCTGCCTAGCCTTGCGAAGACTCTGGTCATGGGCGATGAGTGCACAAGCATTGTGCCTGCAGGTAGCAAGGTCATTATGTAGACGGACAGGGAGGCCATTCAATCATTTCTTTCAGGTCGAATTCAATTATTGAACTGGTTTATTTCATGACTGCAACAGCTACCGATACCGGTAGCTACACTTTTTTGGAGTCTTAATTGTTTGATGTCTGGATATGATGAGAATTTAACCGGATATGAGGAAAAATTATTCTAAAATAAATCCCCTACCCTAGCTTTAATTCACATGTCGGTCCAATGACAGAATGCACTGTAGCATGAGGTACACTAAAACTAAACACTAACACTAAAACTGTTTGTGATTGTGTTAACGCTGTAAAACCCCAGCAGGGCCCGAAGAACGGGTCGGTTTATTTGTTTTTACTGATCAATATGTAGTATACTGAATCTACAGCAAAGAAATCAGTTGTGACAACGACCTGTGGGAGTGGTTCTGCTTAACTCTCAGCCAATAAAATGACATCACGTCTCCCATCCCCTGATATATTGAAATGCCAGCCATTAGCCTGGCTGGCAAGCAGTTAGATTTGTCACTATCCAATCACATTCTGACAGATAAAATCACATGTTTTGTTCTGTTCTAATTACCTTTTTTGCTTATGAAAAGATGTCACATTAGGAGCGTTGGATAAAAGCCATTTCTTCTCTTCTTTAAGAGGCAGGAGGCAGGTTTATTCCTTGCAGTTTTACGTGGTTTGCTTGACGCTATTTGGGCAGCAGTGCAAGAGATTAACTTGATCGGCTCGTTCTGAGGTGTTATGCATGAAATGTTTTTCAGATATACATGATGGATATGAATAGATACCGTCACATTGAGGCAGAAGCATTACATTCCTTGATGTTGATCTCAGAGAATTGCTTAAGATATGAGATGAAAATGAGGATGGATGGGAGCGTTTCTGTATTTATTTTAAGATTTTCCATGGTGTAATAAACCACAAATGTTCAGTGGCTAAAATAATGAGATAAAGAGGAAGAAAGACGTCATGGATAAATAATAAATACAACAGAATAAGGAAATCATGTTTTAATGACGCAAAAATTCTTGATTACTTTTGGTCCATTTGTCAAACATATTCAGTGTTCTCTGTGTCTTTCTTTCACATACAGACAGACAGATACATGCACACACACAAACACACACACACACACACACACACACACACACACACACACACACACACACACACACACACACAGCCATACGTAATTGCAGGCATCCCTTTTCAACCTTGTACAAAGTGAGGAAAAACAACCACTTGATTTTAAGTAATTCATTTGAATTAAATATGTACACCTGTTGTTTGAATAATGCATGCACACACACATTCAGTCAGTTTTTCTCCCTTTCAACACTTGAATAGAGAAATGGATGCATGCTATTAAATCTAAATACTTATTCTCTGAATGAATTAACACTCTGTGATCTTGGGACAAAAAAACAATTCAAATACAAAACATTGGGTACGTTAACTGAAATGAGATAATGAGTCCATCAGGAGATATTTCTGAGGCAACCGGAATCAGGTTGAAACAATGTGCAGGTTATTGAGCCAGAGAAGAATACCAGACGAGAGCCAGGGCTAAAGAGCACATCTACTCAATGTCAGCCTGCTGGAGCTCAATGCTCCCCGCCAACCCTACGTCAAACAAACACACACACACACACACACACACCCCCGCCCCACACACACACACACACACACACATCCACAGATAGACAGACAGACAGACCTCCATACATGCACGCACACACATACATGCACCAACACACACAAGTAAACACAAACACAGTGTCTTTCTCTCTCTCTCTCTCTCTCTCTCTCTCTCTCTCTCTCTCTCTCTCTCTCTCTCTCTCTCTCTCTCTCTTTCTCTCTCTATCCCTCTCTCTCCCTTGCTGTCTCCCAGCATCTCTCCCTCCATCCCGTCCCTCTCTGGAGACATGTCCTCACCTGAAAGCGTGTCTCACGCAGGCTATTTCTGGGGAGGAGGAAGAAAGTTGCAGTCCTTATACCACTTTCTGATCCTAGTCTCTTTTCATCCCTGCTCTCTCTCTCTCTCTCTCTCTCTCTCTCTCTCTCTCTCTCTCTCTCTGTCTGCCTCAGGCTCCGTACTGTTGAGGAAGTGCAAAATCACTTCCTCCCCCCCCCACCTCCTTCTCGTCTTCAGAAGAGCCCTGTATACCTGTGTATCTCAGAGGAGCATCAGGGAAGGTTTGGTGGGAGAAGTAGCTCACCTCACCTCAAAGTCGTCGGGTGTTTCAGTTGTCAGACCATTGAGCTGGTCTGGGCCCGTCTGAGTTAAAGGGATATGTCGGAAGAAAGCAAGTGGAGTCTTTTTTCTGCCTTTTTATTTCATGTTCTCCATTTAGAGCGAAAGTAGCCCAAAAAAACCTGTCGGTCGAAATTCCCTACCTGTTCCTCAGTGGATTAGGGCTGTGTTTTCGCAGACAGATGTGCACTCGCTCACTGTACTTTTCCGATGTAAACAACAGCCGGGTGCCATTGGAACATTGATTCATCGTGAAATTACAGCTGTGTAAATACCCATACCAAATCCCCTGCATGGACGGCAGGGATTCGACCACAAGATCCATCTCCCCTCCTGCTGCCCTTCAATCCCCCTTATTTTTCCTTTATCTTTTCTGATCCTTTAGGAGCCGCAAGATAAAGATAAGTTGAACAACCTGACCAGAGATTTCATAATATGAGGGGAAATCTCTTTGAGGACGGTATTACAGGAACATTTTGAGAATATGAGTTTGTTTCCAACATACTAACAAACATATAACATGCATGCACACACACAGACACACACACACACACACTGCAGTGCAGTGCAAGCTGGATTATTGTGTGTATGTACAAGGGAATTTTAGAGGGCCTACGCTACTATGAGCATTATATATGTCTGTATTTTGGTGTGTGTGTTTGCATGTGTGTGCTAGTGTGCTGTATACTGCTCTCTGTCTGTGTACTTCCCTGGCCTGATCTGTAACTAAAGTGGCAGGTCTGATCTTCTAAAGGTCATCTACGACATCAGGCCTCGACTGCTTTGGGCTTGACGTGTATCAGAGCAGACTGCTGCACCATAGAGAACTCTGTTTAGCTCTCTCTCTCCATTCTCTCTATCTCTCTCTCTCGCTCTCTCTCTCTCTATCTCTCTCTCACTCTCTCTCTCATTTAGAAACAAACACAACACAGACACAGACAATTTATTTTACACACACAGACACACACACACACACACACACGCACACACACACACATACAAGTAGTATGTAGTACGTGCGCTAATGCAGTAAGGGTATGAGGAAAGGTCGCTGTCTCTTTCTCTCGCACGCTAGTTATCTTAAATCTATCTATCTATCTATCTCTCTCTCTCTCTCTCTCTCTCTCTCTCTCTCTCTCTCTCTCTCTCTCTCTCTCTCTCTCTCTCTATCTATCACTGACCAGCAGAGCTGTGGGATAAATGCTTTCACCCGGTCCCTCCCCACTTGCGTGTGAGCATAAGCACAGCTGTCCATGTTCCATTTGCTGTTCTGGGCCAACTTCCCTTTCCTCCTTCCTCCCGGGGGGAAAGGGGTATTTTCTTCTGTGATGGAGGGGTGTTTGGGGGGTGAGCGCTATGACATCCAGACTCATATGGATGACCGCTTCGGCCTCTCTGGTATTGTATACATGTTCGCCTTTTTTACATTAATTTATTCTTTATTTAGAACATTACATTAACATTAACTTTAATATACAATTCTATAGTATATATATTATCGTATTTCCTCATTTCAGATACGATAACGCTATAGTCCCTGGAGGGAAATGCAGTGTATTACAACAGTGAAAACGACAAGGGGAAAGGGAAAAGGGAAGATGAAACATCAAATCGGATATTGCAGTCACTTAGATCCTAAGTGGCTCACAGGGATTTATTTAGACATCCACATATCATTTAGTCGCACCACATTCCTACATTTTAAGATACCTTCCCTAGTGTAGATGTTTTTCTTTTGACGTTCTCTGAGGCCAGTTTTTCCTTTTAATTATCGTCCTGCTATAACGATTGTCCTCTCCATCTAGTCAAATGAAACAGGCTGAAAGCTCCCGTCTGTTTATTTTCAGCTGAATATAAGAAGCTGGTGTTATTCCAGCGGCCGGTGGGTATTGGGAAATGGTGCCATTTAAACTTGGGGCATTATTGTCATAAAGTGCTTTTTCTTCAGTTTTTTTTTCCTCCATCCAACAAATACACTTTTAGTTAATGTCTCGGTGTTAGGCATTTAAACAAACCCTCGCCTCAACACTTCTCAGTCACAGTAATACGAAAAGCCCAAACAGCGAAGGTAAGAGGTATTGCGGAAGTTGTTAGTGATATTTTTTTATTTATGTGGGAATCATGTTATTGAAAGCACTCTGTGAAAGCCAAACAATAAATACACTGACTGGAATAGGAGTGGAATAGCTGGCAACCATTCCAATCAGAAAATTATCTTGCGTATTATTATGTTTTTTACAAACCCCTCGGGGTGACCCCTTTCAGTGAGTAAAATACGTGAACACACATATTTATTTTAAACGCTCTCCCCTCCTCCTCCTCCTCCTCCACTGCCTCCTCCCCGTAGTATACTTCCGTTCTCCTCTATCCTTCTCCACACAGAGTGATGTAATTCAGAGACATCTCAGACTTTAACCTTGACAAGAAAAATAAAATAGTGCCACCATGGTAAACAAACACACTGTTCCGCTACACTCTCCCGCCTCTCTCCTCTTGCTACTGCTACTACCACTATCATTCTCTCTCTCCCCCACTACTGTGTGGGTGTGTGTTTATGTGGGTGGGTGTTATTTTCCTCTTGGCTCATGTCATCATGATGTGATTGTCACTCAATCCTTGTTACTGGAAGAGAGGTCAGCTCCAGTTCACCCCTCCATCATTCTGGCTCGCCGTCACCAGTGTGGTGGAGAGAAGGGGAGAGAGAGAGAGAGAGAGAGAGAGAGAGAGAGAGAGAGAGAGAGAGAGATAGATTTTAATTAAGTCAATCTGGCACTCTAGGATTTTAATTTAGTAATTTAGCCAATGCTTTTGTCCAAAGGAACTTACAGTGCTTCTTTTATTTTTTACAGTGAACAAGGGGGCACTATAATCTCATGGTTAGGGTTTAAAAGTTCAAAGGTTTAAAAGTTAAAAGTGTCTGCCAAATACTCTGTGTGGGGCTTTAGTTCAACATCAAAGAAAAAACCGGGAGACATTCTCCTACATTTTTTTCTTTCTTTTCAAATGAAAGGTAATCATAGTAATTGTAAGTTAATAATAGTCATGGTTTATTTATATAATTAGTCATCGTGCTCACGGACACCTACATGTTGACTAGCCTTTTACTATTTAGACTTATATTTTCTTTCAAAGCGTCTCCCCAGGGTGAATTTTGATTTGGATGACGTTAATGAGCGGGTAGAGATGAATCTCACTCTAGAATGTCTACAGGTACACTGTGGACATTGGGATTCAAATCCAGAATGTTTTGACTGGGAATAAAACACAACCTGTGAAGTGTGAAATGAGTAATGAGATAAGTAATAGTTAATGGATGGTGGAGATGTGTGTGTGTGTGTGTGTGTGTGTGTGTGTGTGTGTGTGTGCGTGTGTGTGCGTGTTTATGTGTGTATGTGTGTGTGTGTGCGTGTGTGTTTGTGTTCGCATACTTGCGTGCTTGCATGTGTGCAAGCATGTGTGTGTGTGTATGTTTGTGTTTTCGTATGTACGTGTGTCTGTGTGTGTGTGAGACAGATTTGAGTATGTGTTCACTAGGGGGTCGGGTGGTCAGTGGGAAGAGGCTGCTTGTCAGAAGTCATCCCTCCCATTGGTTCCAGAACCGAGCAGATCATGCAGGTCTCTCATGTGACCTGCAGAAGCATGGGGGGGGGGGGGGAGAGAGGTAGTGAGAAAGTGAGAGAAAGTGAGAGTGAGAAAAAAGAGAGAGGGAGAGAGATAAAGAGGTAGAGAGAGAGAAAAGGAGAGAGAGAGTGGGGAAGATCAAGTGGAAGAGTAAGAGATAGACAGAGGGAGAAAGAGAGTAGGAAAGAGATTGGGAGAGGGAGAGAAAGAAAGGCGAGTGAGAGGTAGAGAGAAAGTGTAAGGGAGAGAGAGGGAGGGAGAGAGAGGGGGGAGAGAACAAGAGGTAGAGAGAGTGGGGGAGAGAAAAAGAGGGAGAGAGAGAGTGTAGCAGAGAGAGAGAAAGAGGTAGAGACCGAGGAACGGAAAGAGGGAGAGAGAGAGAGAGAGAGAGAAAGAGATACAGAGCCAGAGCAAGAAAGAGGGAGAGAGAGAGGTAGAGAGAGATAGAGAGAGAGGAAGAGGTAGCGGTAGAGAGAGAGAGGTAGAGAGAGCTAGTGCAGCAGGTACGCCACTTGACAGCCCCGAGATCAAAGGCGAAAGATTTGAGGCTGTGTGACTCCGTGTCTGGAATACTAACAGAAGTAGGGAACACCGGGAGACGGACGGTCGGACCCACATGGGAGGGGGCGGGGGGGTTCTTATGTGCTCCGTGTGGTACTATAGTCAAACATCAGAGTCACCATTGATTCCTTAAAAACCCGAGAGATGTCCATTCTGCTACCCTTTTTTCTCTCTTCTCAAATGCGTTCTTTTTAAGTAACTTGCTTTAAGCAGGATGGTTGGACCTCTCTCTCGATCGCTCTCTCTCTCTCTCTCTCTCTCTCTCTCTCTCTGCTGCGCTCTACAGGCTGCTGCAGGGCGTCCAATGCCGTTGATGAAAACTTATGCTTATTATTCCGTTTCGCCCGGTTGTACTTTTCCCTTCCCTTTCATCAATGGTTCCCCTAAATTCACGACTCAGTTTAGCAGGGGTCTCTCCTTTAAACATTCATTCTTTCTCTCTCTCTCTCTCTCTCTCTCTCTCTCTCTCTCTCTCTCTCTCTCTCTCTCTCTCTCTCTCTCTCCCTCTCTCTCTCTCTCTCACCCTGTTTTACTTTTTCTCTCTCTCTTCCAGTCTCTCTCTAACTCCCATGCCTCCCATAGGACGTGCCGTCTGTGCATCCATACTTTCTATAACTACTTCTCCCCTTTGACCCCCCCCCCCCCCATGTTCCTCCGCTTCAGCACCTCCTGCTCTTCCTCCTCCGCACACCTAATAAGACATTGGGGGGGTGGAGGGAGTTTTGCTCTGTCTGTACGTCTCCCCCACCTTTATCTTCTCCTCCTCTCCTTCTCTCCTCCCCTGCCTTCTCTCCCCCTCTGCCCCCCCTCATCCGGCTTCACTCATCTCTTCCTCTCCCCCTCCTCTTCTCCCCCCCCCCCCTTCCCCTCTCCTCCAGTCCTTATCTTCTCGTCACCTCCTCGCTCTCATTTCCTCTCTGCCTCCTCCTCCTCCCCCTCCTCCTCCTCCTTCTCCCTCCTCCTCCACCTCCTCCTCCTTCTCCCCCCTCCTCCTCCTCTCAGATGCCTCGGCCGTTGAGAGTGAAGGGCAGCACAACAGAGAGGTTTGCCGTTGCTTGCCTGAAGAGGAGGCGCGGAGTAAAAGCAAAAGGCCAAACTTTGTTTTACTATTGACATAATCCTTAAAGCTTGTTGCCGGATCAATTCTCCCACCTCGTCCTATTATTACAAGGTGGCCCGAGGGTGGAGCAGACCTGTTCTCACAGGGAAAACAGAGGAACACTAAATAAGAGTGTTGGCATGGTACAGGCTCACAGCTCTCTCTCTCTGTCTCTCTCTGTCTGTCTCTCTCTCTCTTTGTCTCTCTCTCTCTGTCTCTCTCTGTCTCTCTCTCTCTGTCTCTCTCTCTCTCTCTCTCTCTCTTTCTCTCTCTCTCTCTCTCTCAACATGGCACACGCGGTATACTCAAAAACACTTGCTGGCACTTAAGCTGTTGTTCCCCAGCGAGCCCTGTAGATGATAAAACACATATCTTGTATGAGTTTGATTTTCTAATGCTGTGATTAAGAACATGAGCTAACTGGGACTGGAGGGGATATGTCGGGGGAGGGAGGGAGGGGGCTGTAATACTCACAGACAGCAGCGAAGATAGAGACAATCACAGCAGCTATGAAAAACACTTCATCACTGTCACGTTTGGGCAGAATTCAATTTGCAGATGTCGTACTCATCCCAATGCACCCCCCCCCCCCCCCCTCTCTCTCTCTCTCTCTCTCTCTCTCTCTCTCTCACACCCTCATGTCTGGGATGCTAGAAGTAGACACACGCACACCCACACACACGCACATAAAAATAACTATTTTTTTCTTCTTGAAGTCCAAAGCAGTATATGGGATCTGCTACAATCAAACAGTTGGGAAACGGTTAAAGTGGTAGAGGAAGAGTTGAAGAAGTATAGAAAGTGCTGAGGAGGTGGAGAAAAGGTTGAAGAGATCAAGATAGGGTTGAACAGGTGGATAACGTCGAGAAAGTAGAGGAAGTAGAAAAAGGCAGAGAGAGAGAGAGAGAGAGAGAATGAGAGAGATGCCCTGAAAACATTTGGAGGTTATTTACAGATGATTTGGTGTTTCATAGTATAAGGTATAGTTTATCAGGCTTCTGGAGGGAAGCCTGATATTTATAGATATGAATATCGTATCATAAATTAATGCAATACCTCTACGACCAAGAGTGCTCTGTTCACCCAAGCTACAATATGGGTTTTATTTAGTTTGCACAATAAATCACCATACATTTTGTTATAATTCAAAAAAAGTTACTGGAGATACTTATAGGCTTCAAGGAAAAGCAGAGATTGATATTTAGTATTCTTTTTTACAGCTATTTTAGTGACAGTATTATTTCTCAAAATGTACTGAGGGAGGAAAACAGGAGAGCCAAAGTAAATTAAACAAAACTAGTGTCCTCCGTGTTCACAGTTAATTTGTGTGTCTTTCAAAGTGTTACACCTTTGAGTAGTAAATTACAAATACTGTGCATATAAATGACTAAATTCTATAATCAAAAACTTCACATTACGAGAAAATAATAATGAATGCTTTTTTGTCATAACACCCTTGAAATTGTATTATTAAGACTTCAAAACAGCACAAAATTATCCATC
>NC_136943.1:11829915-11839915 GCF_949987615.1 Pollachius pollachius | reverse complement strand
ATTAGACAGGAAGTTATATGGGCCAACAAGCAATTATGAATACAATACTGCAAATGTAAACCAGAGTGTGTCTTTGGGCCGCGCGGCGGAGGCGGAAGAATCATTACGGTGGTCTCACTCTCTCGGCAGCGCCATTACAAAGTGCCTCTTCTGAGTGATACATGCACGCATGCACACACACACAAACACACACACATACACGCAGGCATACATGCATACAAATATACGCACATGTGCGCACACACAAGCAAGCCCTCACACACGCGCACACACACACACACACACAAACAGACACGCTGGCACACACACACACACACACACACACACACACACAAACAAGCATCCAAAGAGGCACCACACAGACAAGCACACACTATTGCATGTACACATGCACATACACAAACAGACACACACGCACACAAAAGCACGCACACTTACGCTGAAACATTAAGGGTGAATACCTTATTTTTTGGACATTAACTAATTCAGTTGGCTCACAGGATGGTGTTGGGGGGGGTAATTTGGTGATGGCATCCTTTCCATTAACAGAATAAGAAATATGGAAATGGTGTTCGCTTAAGCACTTTAACTGCTCCTCTACAAGGGCAGCTAAACTGACGAAAGCCCGCATCAACACACTATTGCCGGCTCTTACTAGGCGGTTACTGCATATGAACTGTAATGTGGAAAGTCATGCTAAATATATTTGGTTTGCCCAAACGGAGTTGATTTTTTAAAAGCTGTGTTTTTTTATCCACCTTTCAAAGCCGTTTGAGATTGTGTTTGTTTTCTGCCGTGCCACGAAACAGAGGAACATGTAACAGATGTTACGAGCCTAAAGCGAAATTATGAAAACCCAGATAAACAGATGCAAATGAATGTAATAAAACATTAACACAGTCATTAAAATGAATCGAATGCATTAAACAGCTCCCAACCCTACCCATAAAAAAAATAACATAAACGATTGTAATCTTGACATACCCAAACAGAAAGCGTATGTTTATAATACAATATTTTTCTGCTACAGACAAAAGGAACCGCGATAAACAACAGAGCCAGAAAACCCAAAGAGAGCGGCTGGTAGACGGGACTATGGAGAGACACACGCGGCACAATGCTAACACGGACATCCCTCCGGACCCCTCTCCTGCAGCGAGCAGGGGGAAAGACACGGGATGGGGGAGAAAGAGGATGAGGAGGTGGATGAGGAGGTGGAGGAGGAGGAGGAGGAGGTGGAGGAGGAGGAGGAGGAGGAGAAGCTTGTTCCTCTCCGGCTGATTTGTGGCAGACTGATATGGCAGCCCTAGCCGTCCCTCCGGACGGGCTGACCGACAGAGGCTTCTGTTACGCGGGGGGGGGGGGGGGGGGAGTGAGGCTGGGTATCACACAGGCATTATCCCACACAATATTCTGTTTGATTGACAACCGCCTCCGAAGGCATTTATGTTCTTTGTTTTCTTTCGTTATGCGTGTGTGCGCACGTCATCCTCGCTTTGCTTTGTTGTTATTTGATATTTTCGGTGGTGCCCGTATGCGAGAAGACGGCGGGGGGTCTGTCTCAGAGCAATAGGCGGTTATCACACAGGGACTATATAATCAGAAAGTGAGGCAGAGCAAAACAAAAGGAAAATGTAATGGCTCGCACCCCCCCCCCCCCCCCCCTAACGTAAATGGCACAGTCGGTCTTAGTTAAGGCTGTGGCTGAAGCCAGACTTTGTGGCAGTGCCTGCTGTTATCGGGTGTAAATGGAAATTTGCTGGAGTTGTGATTATTGAACTGCAAAACCGAATTTGGGACTCGCTGTGTGGAATATCAGATATTGGACGGAGTCCCTGTTGCTGTGGATATAATTTAATTTAGTTGCAATCATTTTGAGGCCCCCCAGGGCATTGTTTTGTTTAGGTTATACCTATCAGATGATACTATTGATTTTAGATTTACCCAATGGGAGCTTGACTCTTTAATAAAGTCCATAACCAATTGGTCCGGATTTGATATGTGTGTGCAACGACATGTGTGTTGTTATAGGTTTCCTGTGAGTATGTTTGTGTGTCTATATTACACACCTGAGGGTCTGCGTGTGTGTGTGTGTGTGTGTGTGGGTGTGTAATTGGTGTGTGTGTGTGTTTGTATGTGTGTATGTTGGGGTGTGTGTGAAGTATATGTGTGTGTATAGGTGTGTCTATGTCTGTGTCTGTGTGTCGGGCTTGTGTCAGGATATATGTGTGTTGGGCTTTGGGTGTGTGAGTGTGTGTGTGTGTGTGTGTGTGTGTGTGTGTGTGTGTATGTGTGTGTGTGTGTGTATGTGTGCGGCGTGTTGGGGTAAATGTGTGTGTCATGGTCTGGGTGTGTGTGTGTGTGTATGTGTGTGTGTGGGTGTGGGTTTAAATGTGCATGTCATGGTGTGTGTGTGTGTGTGTGTGTGAGTGTCATTATGAGGGAGATATGTCCTGTTAAGAGCAGTAGAGATATAATGATCTGAAAGGTTTTTTCCTCATCGAATACATCACTGAGCAAATGAAGCCGCGGCGAGTCAAACAGTCCTGATAAGGGCCTCCGAATGACTCAACACAAGATTCGTCTTCCGGCGAGATTCTATAAATGGCTCATTTAGCATCTGTGACCCCAATACCTGCCACTAAAAGAGAATGATGACCTTTCCGCGGGGAAAGTATCATGGATTTTAATAGAACATGAAAATGGCCCCAGGTTCTTCCAGAGCAAATGGAATCATGCACGATGTCTTGATAAGTGGACAGAATAAGTGATGTATAAGGATGTGAAAACAATAGGGAGAAGGCTTGGCTATGGAAAGACTGTGGGAGGAGATATGCTGTTCAACCTGCTCCGATGTACTCAAGTGACTCAAGTTACCAGTTTTCTCCCTTTTTACCGTTCATCTCCAGCACACACACACACACACACACACACACACACACACACACACACACACACACACACACACACACACACACACACACGTGCTCACGTGCATGACACAGGCATACATGTGCACAAACGAGCAATGAGCATTTTGATGGGTGTCTCTCATCGGTATTCATTGGCCCTGGGATTGAGATATGGGCATCGCAGCTTACAGTTAATCAGACTTAAAGGTGTACAGATATGTATGTGTGTGCAGTTTTTTAGATGTGTGTGTGTGTGTGTGTGTGTGTGTGTGTGAGTGTGTGTGTGTGTGTGTGTGTGTATATATTTATTTATACATATAAATATATGTGCAAATGTATGCATTTGTGTGTCTGTATGCGTGTCTGTGTGTGTGTGTGTTTGTATGTATGAGCATGCATAGAAGCGTGTGTGTGTGTGTGCTCATCAGATATTATGCCAGGCTTTTCAAGGTGAGGGGGAGCAAAGAGGGTAAAAACCTGAAGCTGGGTTAAGTAATTGGATTCTTGTTCAATAAAAGTTTGGTTAAACGTGTGAGTGTGTGTGTGTGTGTGTATATATGTTTGTGTGTGTGTGTGTGTGTGTGTGTGTTAATGTGTGTGTGTGTATGCCAGCCATGAGTGTGTCTATGCTTGTGTATTTATACATGTGAATGTGTTGCTTTGTTACAACTGTGTGCGTGTGTTTGTGTGTGTTTGTGAGTGAGTGTTTATATGTGTGTTTGTGAGTGTGTGTGTGTGTGTGTGAGTATGTGTGTGTGTGTGTGTGTGTGTGTGTGTGTGTGTGTGTGTGTGTGTGGTGTGTGTGTGTGTGTGTGTGTGTGTGTGTGTGGGTGTGTGTGTGTGTGTGTGTGTGTATGCGCGTGACCATGTTGCTTCATTAGGGATATCAACATGCGGGTTGTTGAATTTGATACATGGTTTTTATGAGAATATAGGTAGAAATGCACAGTAATACGTGTTTACGTGTATTTATATGCCTGTGTGTGCATGTGCGTGTGTGTCTGTTTGTTCATTCAACTGTGTGTTTCTGTGTGTCATTGTGAATGTAAGGGTGTGTCCCTGTGTGTGTGTTAGAATGTGTTCCCCTGTGTGTATCTAAGTGCCTGTGTCCCTGTGTGTAGTGTAGTGTACGTGTTTGTGTGCATAGACTTGCGTTTGTTTGTATCTCGGTGTGTTTGTGTCTGTACTTTACAGGATATGTGTGTATGTACGCTAGTGTGTGTGTTTGTGTGTCCCTGTGTGTAGGTTAGTGTGTCTGTATGTCTGTATGCGTGTGTTTATACCCACTCTAGTGTGTGTGTCCCCGTGTATGCGTGTGTGAGAGTGCACCTGTATACATACTGCATGTGCAAGCCGTTTAGAGCCTTGCTGGCCCTCTCTCCCCGGGGTTTAATTCCCTGGAGTCAGATAGCAGGTCCCTGTGTGGTAGAAAATGGCGGACAAGGCAGATAAGTAGAGTATCACTAAGCCACACTCCTGTGGTCTCCAGCTGAGCGTGAATTTCCCTCTATCCGTCCATCTGTCTCTGTCTGGCCCTCTCTCTCTCCTTTGCAGTATCTACCTCTCTACTGCTCTCTCTTTTATTCTCTATCTCCCTCTTTCTTTTTCACATAACACATAAATACACACATTTGCACATGGAATCGAACAGAATATTTGGGTGCACTGAAAAAAATCTGCAAACATAGAAAGTGCAAAAAGGACGATAAAAATCACCTTAAAACAACAAATGGTTACGACGTAAAGTTTTTTTTAGGATACGGCTGCACTAAAAAACCCACAAACATAAAACCTGCAAAAAGGACGATAAACTAAACAAACAAACCAAACAAACAAAAAAGCATTTACGACGGAATTGCTACATCGCTACAAATAGATCCGTGTTCCCTGTAACTGACTAATCCTCAAATCTATTGTTTAATTGGAGCTGGTATGTTTTTGGTATGCATGTGATAGCATTTTATTATGCATCCTGTTTGTCTGTTCTTTGTGTGTTTGTATGTTGGTTCTTTATTATACATGACATTTTCCAAGACCACCCAAATGTTGTGTTCACCTGATCATTGTGCACCACATCTGGCTCCATCAATGATTTCTTATTAAAAAATATAACCTTTACTTAACCAAGTAAAAGTAAAATTGAGATTTAAAATCTCTTTTTCCAGAGAGACCTGGCCAAGAGGGCAGCATAAAACAAACAAATACATTATGGTTTCGTACAAACAAAAAACACAACATTTTCACACAATTAAAGACAGTTTTGGGATTTCATATTTAAGGAATCAGACACAGGGACAATTTCGAATGCTTCCACATTCTAGGTCCTTTAGTAATGAGCCAAAGGCATGACAATTTCAAGTCATTCTGGAGGGTGATCCAAGCAGAGGGGCTAGCATATTTTCTTTCTCTTAAATCAAAATGAAAAGAGTTGTGTTTGCAGCAATTTAATCATCTAACCCGTAACATATGTGTAGCCAAGTCAGCTAATATAGCACATGGTGATGATCAGTGTAGATTGCGGGGGGGGGGGGGGGGGGGGGGGGGGGGAGGCATAGGGACTTCCCCCTCAATATTTACGACACGCGTATGTGACCCCCATTAAAACCATAAAAGTGACAGAGGACTTATTTCGATGAACCGCTACAACATGACTCATAGATGCAACAATTCCTCCGGTAAAGTAGGTAGTGGCATTATGTAAGAGAGTAAGTGGCGGAGATTGACTTGGATGTGATCAGAGCAGAGAAAAAGGTTAGTGGTGAAGTTGGACATCTGGCAGGTAATGTACAGTGTCAGTGTACGTTACAGTTTGTCAGTGGATAAAGGCTGCAGCTTATCAACACCCAAGTACAGCTACTGTGTGTTAGCCGGCCATAGAGAATCGTCTCTAGCCCTGGAAGCTGGGCAGAGATAGTTAGATAACATGAAGGTTTATGTTTTACAGAACTATTTATAGGCTTTAACAGGATCTCAATCACTAACAGATTTGATTTACATTTATATTGGTTATGACCAAAAAGTCTGTTCTTATTCTGTCAACTTCAATTATATAGTTGAGAATTACACGATTTCTGAAAAAAAAATCATTCAAAAACAGAGATATTTGGGTAAGGTTTTGAATTTGGAAAAAGTTTTTGAGTATGAGTGGAAATCTCGCTGAAACACCTTTGAGCTGTCAAAGTTGGATAGTCTATAAATTCATAAAAAGCAATTAATTAATCATCTACGTGAATAGATGCCAAATGCACATTTAAAGAGCAACTTTCCCAAACAAAAGACTCAACATAGGATGGAAGAGAAAATCATGCCTTTATGTGTGTTGATTCCACAGGGAAACCATTTAATGTGAAAAGTTGATCTACAGGAGAATAAATATTTGAAAGCAACACAGAATTACAAAGAACCTTATATTCCCTAACGTATTAAACCGTCACCTGTCTCCTGCATTTAGTCTTTTCCTTGATGCCTACATCAATTAAAACATTTCCACCATAAATTGATGCAGGAAAGGCACACATTGATGCAGAAACATTCACAAGAATGCAGGAAAGGATGTGTTTGATGCCAACCATCTCATGGGGGATGACCAACGGGACCCCCGTCTGGTTTGCCTGGTCGATGTATGTTTTAAATTAAACGTACGCCTTTGAAACCCATATTTGGGCAGAAAGATTAGGTCGAACTTTGGTGCCCCAAAACCCGACTGACAACCAGATAGATATTTGAACAAAACAATTTCCTCAAATTATTTAGTCAATATTCTTTGAAGAAACGATTAAATAAAGTCTATGGTGTCTCTGTAGGTGAGAAGAAACAAACCATTTTTTCCATCAACAAGGCCCTCAATGTACGTTTTTTCAATAATGGGTGAGAATTCATAAACTTATGTCAGCCAATATATTTTCCTTCTGAAAAAATACAGGTGACTGGTCCAGAGATACAGGTGACTGGTCCATCTGCGTCCCTGTCAGAAGAATGTGGAATACGGTACATAGCCACATATATGGGCCTATCCACTGTAGCCAGAGGGAACCAAACCAGTGGAAAGGAAACTGTTTAGACCTGCTAGTTCACCAGGAATATGCTACCACTAACTTACCATGGTCAATGTTGCCAAGGGAATTCTTTAAAACACAACATCATTGAAAGATCAAGCAGCTGGATTCCTATTCATCTGATATTTTAAGTCTGATTTTCGGGTTGGGTTTTGGCTTTAGCTCAATTTAGTTCAGTTACCATGGCAACTCATGGTGTGAGCCTAACCTCGAGCTCAGGCTCCGAGATATTCTCAGAGATCAGCTCTGAGATAACCCACCCCCCTGTGGCTGCAGTGGCGACCTTTTTCTATTGACTCATTGGTTAAGAAATCCGTAACTTTATATGGTTATATCCAGGGACGCCGAATAGGCTCAGTTTGATCACAGAGACCAGGGTTTGAATCCTCCCCGTGGTCATTTGCTGCATGTCCTCCCCTCTATCTCCCATACCTTCCTCTTTATCTCACTCTATAATTAAGTATAAAAATGCAAAAATAAATCTTAAACAAGTCTCGCAAAGCCAGCCTTTCCATTTTTGAGGTTCAACCTTTCAAAGATTGAGTGAAATCGGTGCACGCCCTGCTTGCACTGAGACATCGCCCAAGGTGACTGATTTCTTGATTCTCATTTCTCTCACAAAACCCTCAACATGAGTTTCAAACTAGCCACCTCAAAGCCCAGTGTCACCATTTAATGTGTACACCTGACAGGCAGGGAAAGGCACTCGGTCTCCATTACGAAGGTGTGTGTGTGTGTGTGTGGGGGGGGCAGCTAGGAAGCTCAAGGTAACCATTCGTGTAGAGCGCTAAGTCCTTCATTTACTCACCACACAACACTAGTCCCCCTGCCAAGTACCCACCAACGCACACACCTGCACACTAATAGCTGTGGGTGTGTGTGTGTGTGTGTGTGTGTGTATGTGTGTGTGTGTGTGTGTGTGTGTGTGTGTGTGTGTATGTGTGTGTGTGTGTTTACGAGTGATTGAACAGTACAACTAACAGAGGCAAAAAATGATTCACCCACAAAACGGCGGTTGTATAGCATTGAGTTAATGCACACACACATACATACACATATATACACGCACATAAACGTATATATGCGCAAGCACACACACACACACACACACACACACACACACACAGACACACATGCACACACGCAAACTCTCTTGTTCTTTAGCAGCCTTGAAGAGCTAAACGGTGTGGACCTGAGAGTTGCTCCATCTGTCTCCTGGGTGTCTAGGAGAAATGAAAGAGAGAGAGATAGAGAGAGAGAGAGAGAGAGAGAGATAGAGAGAGATAGATAGAGAGAGAGAGAGAGAGAGAGAGAGAGAGAGAGGTAGAAAGAGATAGAAAGACTGAGGGAGAAAGGCAGAGACAGGGGGAGAAAGCAAGGGAACAGACGAACCAGAAAGGGGAAGTGTGTGTAAGGAGCACATTACGAAAGATCCCCCTGCAGTGGATCCATGTGTGGCTTCACCACTGGACCTTAGCAATGAGGCAGCGGCGACAAGACATAAATAAAGAGCATAATGAGTGAGAGCAGTCGTGTCATGGAGTCACTGTCTTCCCCACCAGGAGACAGGCCTGGAGGAAAGTGCTTATCCTCGTATTTATTCTGCTGTGGTTCCTAGAGGAAATAAGGCATGTAACCAACAACAGCCATACCTATTTGTATTAAACACCCAGTAGCATGTGTATACATATATATGTATGGATACAAAAACAATAAATATTATTTATTATACAGGCTGTATATAAACTGTATATATAGACAGTGATAATAAATTTAAGCACATTATATTTACATTTTTTATTTGTTCCAATATGTTTTAAATAGCGATCACTGATAGATAGTGTCTGGTCCGTGCCATGGCTCTCCCAGTCCCTCCGCTCTGCAGTTATCAGAAAGCCTTTTTTCCGCTCTGATCCGTCTTTATCACGCCAGAGAACTCCACAAAGAGGCGATCCTCTTTGCACATTCACAGGGCAGTAAGCAGGATTTGAGAGTTGACTGACAATGGCGGAAGAGGGCAAAACCACTGAGTCCAGCGCTCCCAGAAACGGCTTACACAACCAGACTTGCCAAGCGAAAGAAAAAAAAAAAAGCAGGGAAGGACAAAGAAGAAAGGAAAACTGAGTCATGCAAGACTCATGTTGATGCGGAGGAGAGAGGACGGTGTTAACTGCCAAAACCGAGCGGAAGTGAGCACTAAACGGCCACATCGTTGTTGTCACCTTGCATTAAATTAAAATACATAATAATACAAAATTAAAGTGTTTGACGTTATTAAAACGTTAATCTCTCCATTTAATCTTCCCAAGCCTGCCCTGTCGAGTGTCCCTCTGCTCGCGTAACATATACAGGGAGAAATAAAAAAGGAAAGGAAAAAATAATATACTCAGGTTTTATGATTGCTTGATATTGTTTGGCGTCCTTACGTGCCACATACATCACTCGGCGTTTGCTTACCTTCAACGCTGTCACATATACGAGCTCGCCAAGCGATCGGGAACAATCACACAACCATAGTGGTGCGTGAGTGTATTTGTGTATGCATTTGAGCCCAATGCTTTTCAGACTATTGCTCTAACATCGACATCTGCATTGAAAATATCATCCATCATAATCGGAAAACACAATCAAAGTATAATGGTGTTTGTGTATTGTGTGCGTCTTTTTGCAGTGTGTCTGTGTGTGTGTGTGTGTGTGCTTGTGTTTGTGTCTATTTACAAACAAACACACACTATTTAATTGCGTCTCTGAACTTGCAAGTGCATGTAAGTACAATCCCTCTAAAATGCAATTTGAAGAAACAAAACGAGAGGTAATTCCTGTGTCTGACTAGGCGGTAATGAACCAACTTAACAAAGCATCGCAAGGAAGGCCAGAGAGTTTGGGGGGGGGGGGGGGGGGGGGGCTGGCGGGAAGAAGTAGCTGTTCAACTGAAGCTAGCTCACACACTCTCAGGTCACGATCTGGGGGAAGAAAAGATTTTAATGTACTGAAGGAAAATAAAACCTTTAGGCAGACTTTATGAAACGTTGG
>NC_136943.1:11804915-11824915 GCF_949987615.1 Pollachius pollachius | reverse complement strand
AAATATAGCTGAGTGTAACTGATCTAGATTTATAAGCCCCCACTGCACAAACTCTCTCACACACACACACATCCACACGCACGCACATGCACATGACCACACACACACACACACACACACACACACACACACACACACACACACACACACACACACACACACACACAAAGCCTTTCACTACCTGTTCGGTATAATGACCGCTTCCTTTATTACCTGTAGTAAAAGGTCCCTCTATCTTTCTCCCTCTCGTAGTCGCTGTCTGTCGCTGGGTGTGTCAGCAGAGCCTGTTAAGCCAGACACACACACGTACACACACACACACACGTGCACGCACACACACACACACGCACACACATACACACACACACACACACGTGCGCACACACACACAAACAGACCTGATCTCTGGCATTTACTGAACAAAATGCCATGCATTCTAATCATGCTGTGTAAAAGTAAGGCTATGTAACCACTTATGCAACAATAGATTCATGTGTAACTGAACCCCCTGTTTCAGCTCGGATTCGAACACTATGAGACTTAAAAAATGTATAGTTCTTCAGAGGTGGTTGACCGTGTTATCCCCATGGTAACTTACAACCCAACTTTCAACTTTAAAGCTAGTACGGTTGTTGTGTGTGAGCGTTATAATCAGCAGTGCGATAAAATAAATTGAATTTTTCGGCTTAAATTTGTGAGAGAATAAAATGAACTGAAGCATAATAAAAACTCTTCTCAAAGAGGTATAACTTAAGTTATTTGTGTAATCGTGTATACTTGGTCTTTTGTTTGCAGTTCCCGCTGTTTCTTTCTCACTGATCAGACTTTTTGCCCACGCTGTCGGCTTTGAGGTTACTCTGCCTGACCTTTTGTTTGCAGCTCTGACAAAAACTGCATGTGTGGGTGAGTTTTATTGAGGGGTGCACCCACTGGCTAAGGAGTTTGTGAGTGATAGCTTAGTGCCCCCCGGACGTTGTTCAGTGCAGCAAACGCAAGTTTTGGTTTTGGTGATGGACACTCTAAGCAGTGGCAGTAGAGTAACCACTAACATACGAAACCGTTATCAAGGGTAAGTAAAGCTCATATATGTACTCTGTGCTGTACTAGACGTTTTGTTGAGTAAAGTTATAGGTAAAGCTAAGCCTTGCTAAGTTAGTTTGCTTTGACCTGACTTACCTAACATGCTATCTATACGGATTATACATAGGGATGTCACATCGCCTCCATTTTGGATGCAGAGGAGCATGGTAATGTTAGTTATCGTGTTGGCAGTAATTGTATTTTGGTACATTTTTGGAATTAATTCATTAAACTCTCATGAGTCCTCGGAATAAGGCGGAGTAGCGCAAACAAAAAAGACCATGATGCATTCTTATGCCCTATAACGATTGCTAGCTAAATTGTGTGGTTGTGTTTGTGTGTGTGTGTGTGTGTGTGTGTGTGTGTGTGTGTGTGTGTGTGTGTGTGTGTGTGTGTGTGTGTGTGTGTGTGTGTGTGTGTGTGTGTGTGTGATAAAACAGGCACAGATGCAACGAGGCGTGTGTCTGACTGTACCAGTCTTTTTAATTTCTGGTTAGATCTGTAAGTGCATGTGATGATAGCTTTTGTTGAAAAAGCACACTCATTTGCAGCGGGAATCAGTGGAGTGATGCATCACCCAATAGAGCTGTCACATTGGTTTCTTAACTCTCATCTTCTCTCTGTAAAACAGCGTAACATTTTGGGAGTATATGTATCACTAACACTTAAAGTTTGTCTCTATGGTCAACTTAAGAACTGAACAGAAGCTCTCCAAGCTGCCAAATGATTGAGTTGTTCAAAACATTTATTGGTGTTAATGGTGTCAAGGACTTGTCTCACCAACATCACCAGAAGTTCAGTGGGAGTTAATTCAAACATTGTCAAACAACGTTCAGGAATATATTTCAGTTAATAATAATAAATGACAAATTGTTGTAGTTTCTTGATAATATACAATACTTTATATTGATGAATTTGTACAATTTAGAAGCTGTGAATAATGTCACCAATCTAGATTTTGACAGACAAGATGCAACCTTAGCAGTGCTGAAGTGGTTCATCTTTACTCTCCTCTGGTGCTGAGGCTGCCAGAATATTACAGAATATTCTTTCAATGTTGGGCAATGCAAGCCCAGATAAGAGTCAGGGACAGAGCTTGGGGCAGTGCCTGAGCATGGATCAAGAAATAGCCAGGTCTAACATTTGAAATCCTGATTCAGAAACACTATCAGTGTTTCACACAGGATTTTGGGAGACTATGGTGGGTGGACTTCAGACGCTGTAGGGGGTCCTGGGGCAAGCTCTGCTGGATGAAAATGTTGTACTTTTTAAAGTTAATACATCAATCTGGTTCACTTTGAGAGCAAAATGATGAGACTGACTATGAACAACCTCTTGCCTTTGTAAACATTTTGTGCTGATTAAATAGTAAACTATTTAATCATTAACACATTGTATATATATGGATGGGGAAAAGAAAATGTCTACCCAATCCCAACACCACGATTTGTTTGCATTAGAATGCCTCTCTCATGAACTTTACCCAGGAACTAGGAATTTTTGGATAAACTGCATTTCCAGTAGGAACCAGGGTCTGAATTAAGTTCTGGGGACATGATCAGGATTCTTTAGCTTGCCTTATAGTTCCACACGTCGGCATATAATACAGTGGCATCTGAACATATAAAACCTGTGTCAAGCCATATTAATTAAGCTAATGTATTACTTCCTGTTGCAAAATGACTTGTGTATGCAAGAAGAGATGCAAGAAGAAACTTTCTCGTATCATTGTATGATTTAAATTTTTTTATTTTTTTTTGGTCCTTTATCAGACCAATGAATCTAGGCTGAATAAAATAGGCATTGATATTATGTAAATAGCTTTATTAATATTCAAAGTCATTCATATTTTACACAGAAAACCTCTACTATCGAATTGCTATGGGGAGTTTTATTTTTAAGAATTAAGTACTTTCCAAAAGTACATGAACTTTGTGTTGGGGCTTGCAGTTCTGTACATCTCTGATTGGCCGAGCACTCAAAGCATTATATTTCAGCTATTTCAACATCTGCAGCTGAAAAAAACAAAAACGCTTGGCCACTTTGAAATGCAGTTAATCACACACAGGGCCCTATTTTAACGGTCTGAAACGCAAGTCGCTAGTTTACCGGCGCAAAAATGGCTCTTGCGCCCGGCGCAAATCTAAAAAGGGTTGGTCTGAAGTAGCCTAATTACCCGTAGGTGTGGTTTGGGCGTAACGTGCAATAAACCAATGAGAGTGCCAGCTCCCATCCCCTTTAAGAGCCATGAGCGCATTTGAATCTGACGAGTTGATATTTTGACAGCGCGTCTGCAGTCTCCGATGAGACAGATGCACATGAATTTTAAACTTCAAATGGCTCAGTTTATGGCCAAATAATATGGCCTAATTCACACATGGAATAAGGTTTTCTTCCACAACTTCAGAAATACTGAGTCCTCAAATAAATTTCGGCAAAGAAAACTTAACACACATGATATGCGGTAACTGTGGTTCTATTGAATGATATACGCAATACATTATAAACATTGTTTCTTATCAGTATTGTATGCATTATCTTTATCGACTTGTGTTCCTAATATGCATGTGTCCTCCCGTTAATATACATTGCCATGGACTATATTATGCGTTACGTGTTTAGTTTGCGTGTGTTTAAACAGATGGACGCACAAACGCGCGCCCGCATTCATTAATTCTTTTACACATACACACACGCGCGCCCGGATTCATTCATTCTTTTTAACACCACCACTTGCGGTAAAACAATGTTTTCTCACAATCAAATACTCATCAATCCTAAAAGTTATGGGCATGTACACGATGTCTGTGTCAAGAAAATATGTGTTTGCTGTACGGTGTTTGCAGATGCATTGATTTAAAAGAACAACTTATTACCGCTGTATCAGCTGTTCTTTCCCAAATAGTTTACCAAGAATGTGTGGCTAGTTAGATGAGAGAAGCAAAGTGTATGTGCGAGGTGCACAAGCAACATTATGCATGCGCCCTTAAAATAGCATCTGAACAACGCGCCACTGACTTTAAACCAGGTATTTCCTGGTTTGTGGCACAAGTGGTTTCTGAAAGTAAAAAAAAATAGCACCAGGGAACGTTTGTGCCAGAACACGCCTCCTCCTTTCGACGATCCACCCCTTGGGGTGCAAGAATTTACCGACGTGTGGCGCAGGAGGGAAAAGAACGCCCTCCGCCAGTTGCAAACTAGCAACGACACATGCGCCAGTGATTAAGTCAATTGCGCAAGATAGGGCCCACAGTGCTCTTATTGCATCCATAGAGGTAAACTAAAGTCATATACCTATAATAATCAATATCTGTTGCGTATATGTATTGATCATTCATCTCGATAGCCGTTGGTGCTACAAGCCAACGTTTACTTGCACTGCAAGTATGGTGAGCCACCATAGTTAAAGCAAAGTGCGGTAAGCTATAATAAGCCAGCAAAGATAACCAAACAGTGGAACCCATTTCATTTTACACTTTGCTCTCTTCACAAAAACTGTGCCACAACCCCCTCACCTCCTCAGGGCCTAAAGCACATGCAAGCTGGTCTTGGCAAAAAAAGTCTTTCCATGCCAGAAGACAAGGCTCATCTAGAGTTGATCCATCTTTCTTTCTCTCACACACCCTTTCCTCCAGCAACTCACACAAGATTACAGAAACTTTAGCAAATTCATAATACAGACTTACATTTTAGGTCTCAAGCTTGTTTACAAGTGCATATCCAAAAATGAAAACGATCACTGGAGGATGGCTTTGATGCAAAGTAGAAAGTATAAAAAATGGAATAAAAACTCATCCCTAACACCTCTTTCTGTGATGCCCAGGAGTTTTTACTCATGCCAAAGGGTGATTGCAAGAATTGCTTTAAAGTGATGCCTTTGAAACTTCCTGCCGTCCACATTACTCAATGTAATGGCCCGGAATGTGACACACTTTCAGATTCTGAACCACAGGTAAAAATAAGTCTATTTGTTGCTTGAGCATAACTGCTTTCTAGAAACATGGATGACAAGTAACTTATTCCAAATGTAACTTCTTTGTCTTTGTTTAGATAAAGAAGGTATTCGCTTAGAACAAAGTAAGTTGATACTAACATCTGGGATTAAAAACGATATTATTTTTTTATATTTTCAATATTCTGTACTAATTTGTATGTCCTTTGGTTTTAGCCAAAAGAAGGACAGTGCTCTTTATGCCTGAAGGAATATCCAGCAGTGAACTACATGCAAGGGAGTGTGTGGCCTCGCAGTGTAACTTTGATAGGTATTGTTATCAGTTTAGCCCTTTAGGTTTGGAGGTGGACAATCCTAGCAGACCTAAGACATGCCTGCTCTTATGTTAATGGTCATGTTATTTTGTTCTTTAATATGTGTCCTGTCTGGATGGCAGCCCTGTTGGGTCAAAGGTGCTGCAAAGATTGAAATGCTTTCCCGATGCACTCGGTTAGAGCCAGAGCTGGTTTAAGACATGTTCACACACAACGATTCAAGCACCATGAGTTCTTAGGCCAATCCTTCAAGTCAGTTCTAACTCAGCTCTAGAGCAGGTTAAGAAAGCCTTGGCCTTAGGTGGTTCACATCAAATGTGGTTGCGTTGCCCTTGACTACAAGGTCTTTCAAGTATGCGAGTGCTATTTAGAGCATATAAACCTGGTTTCAAAAGATTGGCGGAGACGGACACAAACATAGGATTTTACCTTTGTTTTCTCTCAATAACCTTCTTATTTTAGCAAACGGAATATATCACCATGTTGAAGATCATGAAATATAAATGACCCCTTTCAATGCACTGGTGTAAAATGGAGGTGTGAACAAGGCCTCCAACTTATCATACCATATGAGCTCTTCTGACATGGAATCAGGTTATTTTGCTCTCTGCCTCTGCTGACATAAGAAGAGCCATCACGATGGAATGTTGAAATCCATGCCTTATATTTGCTAAATTTAGGATAAAAACCTCAAACTTACACCGTAGTTCATAACATAAACAAAATGATTTTGGTTCCATATTTTGGTCGGTCTCTTTAAAACAGTATTTTTAATAAACCCAGGGTTCGCTATCTACGTTGTTGGTGCTTCGTTTTATGTCTGGGGACCCTAGTCATGCTACTGCAGGGGTTTGGTACTATTTTGAGCAATATTAGTGGTTAAAAAATGCAGATTTGGAAGCGTTCAACGCACCGCCCCTATGCACTGTTAGCCATTTGGGCTGTAAGCGTTGCTCCGGGCAAGCTGTCTTATGGTTGATCAACGAAAATAAAATCTGGACGGCTTATTTCATCTGTTTTCATGCAGCAAAAGACCCTGGGTTCAATTTTCGCCTGAATTACACTTGAACTGCTTCTTTCTCTTTTCACTTCATTGCATCAATGTTATGTTCAGATGTAGAAATAGCTAGACTAACAGTAGGTGAACCTGCTAAATGACTGACGGTAAAAATGAAATAGCTAAAAGTAATGCTGAAAAAGCCCCTTTAACCGTCAATTCTGCCAGAGGTTTAATCCCCCCCCGATACATACACACACACACACACACACAAACCCCCCCCACACACACACACACACACACACACACACACACACACACACACTTAACATTGGACAGTACAGACGGTACAGACCGTACAGACGGAGCCGGCGAATCCGGTGCCCGAAACCGCACATTTCTGAAACCATCCTCGGAGGTGGTTTTAAATCTATCCGGACCTATGCAGTTTCGTGTTAGGATTCGTGTGGGCGCCTGAAACGCAAACGATGACGTCATTAGCCCCCCCACCAGCTGGGGGACGTCAGAGTTGTGTTGATTTTTTTATTTATTATTTTATTTGTATTCTTTTTGTAGCTTTAAATAAAGCCCCTTGATAAATGTAATTACTAACTGTACATTAAAAAGTATTTCTGCTCAATTGAAAAGGTTGAATCTCCTCGTGACTGAATGTTTGCTTACAGCGCGCAGGCTGTATGTGCGCAGGCTTGATGCGCTCCACTTTTTTCTGTGGAGAACCAGCGCCTTGAATATTTACTACAGCGTTTCTACAGCTCGATGCGGTTTTGCAATGACCATCTTTTTCCATCTTTACAGAGATATTTCTGAACCGCATAAAACGAAACCGGATCGTTTTCGCCCGTTTCAGCTCCGTGTGGACAGGGCCTTAGATATGGGTTTATATTTTAAAATTGGTTTATTGAGGTTTTGAGGTCTGTGTCAAACTGGACAATGTTTTGTGATAACGCTTTTTTCTTGCCCAGCTCACCAAGTAAAGCTAAAAAAAAATCCTTTTAACCATGCTTCACCAATACATATTTGTTTTGGCAGAAACAACCATGAACTCGTATACCTAAGTGACAATATTTCACTCAGATTAATTTATCCACCCAAAATAATGAAAATGTGAGTCTGATTTGAAATTGAGTCGAAAAGCAAACAAATACAGGTATTACATTTTTAGGTAGTATATTTTCTTAACTTTGCTTTTTTTGTACTTTCACACATGTCCTTCTATCCACTGAGTTCAAAAAGGACTCATACAGATTGTGAAATGTATCAACAGAGGACTAAAAAAAGAACGAAAAAGGAGGACTTTTGATAATATTCATTCTGATCCTCTCCTATTACGCATGGTCTGTCAGATTGGGGCCTATTCAAATATTCATTGGCCCCCTTTGAATGTGGAAACGCTTAGCCCTCGTCGCTAGCTCACTGACATAGCATGCAGAGCGCGCTTGAAGTCCCTGGAAAAAGTCCCTTTATTTGCTCCCTCCATATCATGTCACTCACAAAAGACTCTCCTTCTTAGAGATAACAAGACCCAAAATAAAATAAACCCATTACACACACAAATATGCAGGCCTGTGGGGCCGGGCAAACAGCTGCTATTGAACGGGCTACGCTGTTATATGCTAATGTTTTCAGTTTAGAGGGAATAGCGGTGACACTCGCGGGTGACATTTTTTAACCATAAGCGGTTCTGTGTGTCAGTGAAGACACCGTTTTAATGTGATGGTTTGTTTTCTTAAAAAATGGTTGGACTGGCTACTAGTTTAGTGTGTGTGTTTGTGTGTGTATTTATCTGTGTGCGTGGTGTATGTGTGCGTGCATGTGTGTTTGGTGAGTCCAACTGTTTATGTTCACAATGTATCACAAATGAGTAAGTCAGCAAAGTATTTGAAAGTGCATTTATCACTAAATGCCATCTTGTATGATGAAATTTGGAGCTATCTTTTCACATCGCAGGCTATTGTGCGATAATAAAGTGTTAAAAAATATGCCAGTTTAGCCAGAAAATAAAACACGCCTGATAGAGTTTGATTTGTCATTACAAAGGACTGATGCAATATTTACCTACAGCAACAAGCCCTATGCGTTTTCTACTCCAACAGTGTCTTCGTATGCCATAATAATACATGCAGCCAGACATACAGTGTCAAATTAAAACACCAGTTCATCCGTTGCCTCATCCCACAGAAGCCCAGTTTGCGTCTCTATAGCAGACGGCCGCCTGCTTCCGAGGTGTTTTGACCTGGGGTGTCTCGATGTTTTTGTGAAAATAATTTGGTGCTGTCAAAGCTTTCCAGCGCTTTCCACTGACGCTCTGTTTCATATTCATGGCAGACGTATACATTTTCTTTGCATTTCCTTTGCCGTAATTAAGAGCTGACTCTTCAAACTTGTGGCAGAGTATATGCATGTGTGCGTATGTGTGTGTATGCATGCTTTGGTGTGTATCCATATGTGTCCATGCATATGTATGTGCTTGTCTGTTATTATGTTTGGGCATATATGTATGTATGTATGTATGTATGTGTGTGTGTGTGTGTGTGTGTGTGTGTGTGTGTGTGTGTGTGTGTGTGTTTGTTTGTGGGTGGATATGTGTATGCAGCTGTGTGTATGTCTGTATATGTGTGTGCGCTGACGTATGTGTGTGCATTTTTGCATGCCTGTGAGTGTGTGTCTCTGCCTCCTGTGTGGATTGTTCTGCGAGGGCATGTGTAATGGGCTGTGTCTGGTGTGTCGGCAGGGCTAGCGTTGCATTGGATAAAAAGCGGTCCGTATGCAACAGACCCGCTGCATAAAAACCAACTCATTCTGACCCATCTGTACACCCCGCCCCACACATCTTTTACTCTCCATTGCTATGAGGACTGGCCGAAGGGGGGCGGCCAGCAGAGCGAGTCGACGTGAGTGAGCGACATGCCCATTCAGCTACGGCTTTTTATGAATTAGTCATAACTGTCATCATCAATCAATCAATCCATCTATCAATCTCTCCAGTCACTCGCGCAGCAGGCCAGGCAAAAGGAACATACATTATGCATGGCCTTTGAGCTGCCCCCCTAAAGAAAATATGGGATGGGGGTTGTGGCAGGATGGGGGGTTCTATTCACATGATGACGCAGGATTTAACGTGTTGTCAGCCCTTTCTGTAGACACTGAAACAGGAGGATGTTTACAGTGAACAATCAGCAACAGGTGGATCTCAATCAAGGACAATCATAATCATGATGTTGGACATGATGATAAGGACATCTAGGGAAGGGAAAAATAACTACAGAGAGATCAACAGAACAATTTGAACTGTGCCACTCGAGCAGAAATGAAAACAAACCTCTTAAAGTCACTCGAAAGGTTAGAAACAGTCCAATCCCAAAAGTATCCTCCTGCTTACTTAAGCCCTCGGTGTTGTTTGCCCTTTATCTGATGGTCATGTCCTGTCGCCAAACCCAGTCCGCTAAATTCTCTTTGGTTGTTTTCTCACTCGGTCCCTTTCAGCCTTCCAAATGAACTTGAGTGATTAGTCAGCATTCTTTTTCACACATATGTAAACAATCCAGAAGAACTCAGACCCCTCTCAAACAAGCCATACTCAGACCTCCACGGTTCGATTAGGTTCGCTATGAGTCTGCCTATATCCTGTGCATTGTGAACCCAAAGCGCTCCAGGTTCCCTTGGCCTTGCTGATTGTCGTTCAGGCCTCTTGGCTTGCTGTAGACACATGACTGGGTCGCAGGAAAACAAAAAAGTAGTAGCCGGAACTATGGACTATATGCTGACAAGGCTTGTCGAGGAGTAGCTTGGTCCAAAGGAAGAAACAACCGCACTTCTCAAGTTATCAAACGTAGAAGCCATCAAACGGTAAGGGTCTACAACGAACAGAAACGCTAAGGTTTTCTTCAGTTCAAAGCGAGGGGCTTCATTAGGACAGCACTGCAGCGCCAAGTCAAAGTACAAAAAAAGATGCGTCAAAGGTACTTTACCAAAAGTGGTATAATGAGGGAAAGCGGAGAATCCTCTGGCTTAATATTCACATGCCCCTTTTACTGCAAACTTGACGGTATTATAGGTGAAAGCACCCCTTTCAACCCTAAACATTTCATTGAAGGTGGAAGTGTTGACCAGCAGAGTGATGAAGGTTAACTACTTTATTGGTATGAAGATTATGTCGGATTTGATAATCAAAGATGATGGTAAAAGTAATAAATGAATGGCAAATAAGTAATAACAGTAGGCTAATAAAACATAACAATTCTACCAACCCCACTCTATATTTTTATCTCCCTCACCCAAAGAAAAACCTTCTCTCATAATGTTGAATTTCTTGAAATTTAGTTTAAAATATATTGAAGTATTTCTACCGTATCGTTTAACAGTAAAAGTAAACTTTTTGCCTCACAGTAGTGGAGATGAATGTTGGTGAGTTGAGCAGCAATGATCCTGAAGATGGAGAAGGGGCAGCAAACACTACAAACACTTCAGATCCTCCAGGTGAATTGAGGAGCACACCACCTGCTGAATCAAAGGGAGCATCGGTAGACTGAAGCTTACCCTGTCAAGGAACGCCGTGTTAAGGAGTTAAACACCATATCACCATCATTGGATGAGCAACAGCGGGACCAGGAGTGAGTTCAAGGAAGACAAAGGTCTTCGTTGAGCTCTGTGCATATGTCCATTTTTGTTATTTTAATTGTGTGTGTGTGTGTGTGTGTGTGTGTGTGTGTGTGTGTGTGTGTGTGTGTGTGTGTGTGTGTGTGTGTGTGTGTGTGTGTGTGTGTGTGTGTGTGTGTGTGTGTGTGTGTGTGCGCGTGTGCATGCCTGTTGTTCTTATTTCATTTTATCCTATTTTATTCTTCTTACCTGCCCAGGGACTGCAGATGGAATTTAGCTTTTAGCTATAATCTGATACAGGGCATCTTTTTACTCAACGTAATTAATGAATCTTGTACATGGTCCCTGTTTCAAATAAACCAATAAGATAAAATAAAAAATAAAATGCACAGGGATAGAATTAGAGCGAGTGCACTATAAGCTCTGATGGTAAATGGAAGAAAAAAGTGGACAAGTGCAGGTGGAGTTACGACAGTGGACAAATGATGACCAAAGTTTCAATGCACTTCACCAGCGTTGTATGCAACACCTTACCCTACAAAACGGTCTCCGCTGCTGTCTACAGACGCCTCTGTAGCCAGTACTGATGAACAGCCCCTCTCCTCTGTCTTGTATGAGCTGAATGAATGCAAATAAATACACATGTCAGCCAAACAAACAACAACATTAGTAAAAGGTTTCCATTATTTTGTTGAATAAACTATTTTGGCTGATGAGCAGTAATTCTGATCAGCCAATTAGCCCTTTTGTTTTGGTAAATAATGAGGACTCACAAGTTAAACAAATATGTGAGCAGACAATTTTTGCCGTTTTAAGGATAATGTTTTGGGGGGTGGCGATAGGATTATCTCCATTCATCGGCAAGGCAACTCTATGATGGTAACATAACTTCAAATACCTACGTTGGTTTACCTCACTAATGTAGCAACAAAGTATGTTAGAACAAGGTTTTGAAAAATGTCTTTCTATATTCAACTTCGTAATAGACAAAATAACTGCAAAGAACTGAATAGCCTGAACTATGTACAAACGTTAAAATCCTTGTGTGTAAACATTTCATGAAAAAAAGACCAAACACAAATCAAACGTCGGCATTGGGTTTGCTCTGTATTTTAGACCTACTCGCACAAAGCAGAGCAGCTTTGGGCCTTATCATTTCAGAGTTTTGCCAAATACTGAGCCAATGCCCTTCGAGTGTCATGTTCAGTCCATGTGGTCAGGGCCAGGCCCTTGCCCTTGCATGTCCACCTCATTCATCAGCCATACTTTTCTGTAGATTTCCTGAAGCCTTCAACTCTTCAACCCCTCTCCATATGTCGTGTAATATGCAACAAGCTGTCACCACCTGATTAGTAATCTTGATACTTTGATCACTTCTTTTGAGTGAGCGACGCCACTGAGTTTTGAGTCTGCCGAAAGCCCCTTCTACACACATTCTCGCTCGACTCACTTTGTAATTAAACCATCACTGGTCTTGTGTTTGGCCCTGTCCTTCAGGATATGGTTTCTGCAGTGGATATGCTGCATCAGCTATTATTGATAAGGGAACACTAACCCCCTGAATTTCCTCAGACGATGGTGGAATAAGTCTTCCACACTGGTCTTGCTGGAAAAGTGTAGAGTTTGCAAACACTCAACGCTCTTTTCCACCCCAACCTACCTTTATGTCCTGAAAACTAAAGTTGATGGCCTATACTCTGTAACTGAATATTGGCCCTTACAGTTGTAATTTTAACTTTAACCTTAATTAACTTTGTTGAAAAGTGGGGCTATGATGGGTACATGTGTCGTCGATAGCCACCAGCACACATGAGCAAATCCCATCCATCCCTGAATTCCTTGACAATGTCCCTCAAATCAGTACACATACAATGGTGTAGACTTTCTTGAGTATACTGAAGAGGTTTGAGATGGAACAATATTCTATGTCCGTGGAGAGCCTCAATAGCATAACAGCCACGTGGTGCTCCACTGTCCAAGGTATACTGTTCCAAGTTTTGTTCCACTCAAGGTAAGGTCTCGACTGCTGCCAGAGGTAATGGAATGTCTTCCTGCTCAGTCCAGGCACAGGAATGCGAGACCTTGTTTTTGTCTAGCATAATCAATTAACGTATGTAGAATCAGCATCTGAGTCAAACTTAATTATCAACTTAATGTATGTGTTTCACAAAGAGAACATCAGAAAAAAAAGATATTGTTTGAAGCATGGTTTATATACTTCTGTTCATTTGTTTTATTATTAGGGTATTGATAGTTATAGTATGATCAAAAGCTGGCTTTGCATTTCTGAATTCCCTTTTATGTGTAATGACTACCTTTCAGGTGAAAGATGAAGTCTCACACATGTCTCTATTCTTCTTTGCAGTTTCCCGAAATGCTTTTTGTGTTCAAATTTGAAATGAACTATTTTACTTTGGGTTTCCCTACCTCCATGGGCTAATGAAACCAAACACCAAAGATTGATAGTAAGATTGAAGTATTGCTGCAGCCACCTTGTTCCAAGTGAAAACTATCCATGAATGACAATATGAACGCAATTCAGTTGGTCTACCCTTTGGACTAGTTTAAGAGGACTGAGTTTGGTTCGTTTAAATTAACTATTTGTGAAAATAACCTTAGTTATTGGTTACCCTTTTTGTTAAACTTTAGACAAATCTGCCCTTTTTTTTGCTTTGAGAATCGAAGTAAATACTTTTAGGGTTTACACCTCCATTGAGTCCAGAACCTGATCCTTGAATCATGGTTATTTTTGTGAGGGTCTATCCTGTGTTTGTCGTTGTGTGTCTGAACACATGTCTATTCGAATCGACTGTCTTCAGAAATAAGAGGAAGATTGTTACGACCTATTATCTTTTTTAGCTGTAATCATGGTAGTAAATGGAACCATAATTACGCCTGAAGCTGCCTCTTTCAAAAGCAGAATTACAGGACGGTGAAGTAGGATGTTGTTACTCCACGAGAGCCTTTCCAGGCAGAATCATGGCACAACCCCGAAAAATCACAATAAGTTATTTATATGAACAATCGTCAATCTTTTTTTACTTTTACCAAAATGAGTTTTCCAACAAACTTGCAGCAGGTCAAAGACTGAGCCGAAACATGTAATTGTTATCCTCAGCAAAAACATTCTTTGACTAGCGTACCTTGGCCTCGTCTGCTTTTGCTCGATTCATAATTAATGACCCACGGATGAATAATGCATTTCCATTCCACCCACTCCAGTTAAACAAGAGTTTGTGGTGTGTAACAATGTCCGGCAAAAACCCTGGCACAAGAGCCCCTCACCTCTGTGTCTCTCTCTCTCGCTCCCTCTCATTCCCTTCTCTACCTCTTGCCTCTTGTGTGCTTCGATCCTCCCCATCTCTTTCTTTCTGCCCTCCCCCTCTCCTCCTCAGCCTCTCCTCATTGGCAGTTCCATCTCCACCATGATAACCCTGTATATTTTTCCTCTCACCTGCGTTTACCTCTTCTCTGTCTCCTGGTTAACGTAACCCCCCCTCCCCACACTGCAACCACTACAATGATCACCCACTTACTCTTACTGTCCCCTGCCCGAAACAGAGACGACCCATTAATCAGCAAATAGTGCATTACCTTTGTAATTAACATTCAACTGGGCTTCACCCAGTAATATTTCATTAGTTTATATGCAAATAATTTTGAGCGATTGCCTCATTTGGTCCGTGAGAACAGTGATGTATCGGCCGTTCAGCGGATGAAAGACTGTATGTGCGTGTGTGTTTGTGTGTCTGTGTGTGTGTGTTTGTGTGTGAGAGCATGAATATGTGTTTGTGTGTGTGTGAATGTGATTGCCTGTGTGTGTGTGTGTGTGTGTGTGTGTGTGTGTGTGTGAATGTGTGTGTGTGTGTGTGTGTGTGTGTGTGTGCGTGTGTGTGTGTGTGCATGTGTTGGTGTTTATATAGCATAGGTAAGCACATTTCTTTCTTTTTTTTCTCTTTTCCATCTTGCCTGCCAGCTCCTGCTAGTCTTGTTCAACCTCTCCCCCTTCTTCACTCACTCTCCTCCCTCCTTAGCTCTCCTTACTTCCCTCTCTCCCTTTCCTCCCTCCCCCCCTCCCTCCCTCCCCACCTCTCTCCGTCACTCTTTCTCTTTATCAGCACACTGCTCATCCTCGGCTTTCATTCACTCAACCATATACACATGTATTTTTTATGCGTTATGAAACGCATAGTCCTGGGAAGGAAAAGCTATGCTGCTATACTGTTTAAATCATTGTATCATCTAAATATGATATTGAACTAGTATCAGAGAGTAAAGTTCTATTTATCTTAACTGTAGCCCAAAAATCACCACACTTTATTATCAAATACGTACAATATGTACAATATGTACAAATACTCCCAAAGCTTGCACCATTTACCATCTGTCGTAAATTCTTGATCCTAATGTGTGTTAATATTAACATTATTGTACAGTCATATATTTCAATATGTTTCTAAGCAGCCTTTACATTAGGTCAGTGGTTTTTATGCAGGGGCCAAAAGAATGTAAAGGGAGAGGAGGAAGAGGAGGAATCTAATTCCGCCAAATGCTGTGTGTACTCACCGGAGGGAAGTCTGGACATTTATTTTTGCCAACGGGTGCTGTGATCCTGCCAACATATCAAAAACAAACAAACAAACAAACAAACAAACCCTACATATAAACATGGCTACAGGGGGGGAAGAGCAGCCATACTGTTCCATATCAAATTGTGTTTGTTTTGTCTGTTATTTATATATAAAGAAAGATATATAGATATAGATATATATGCATCACACTCCACAAGCACTGGGTCAGGGATCGGGGATAAACGCTGGTTGGACACAAAAAAGGAGTTTGACGCTGGGATGCTGATGTGAACCGAAAACTGTAAAATGTCTCCTTTGTCTGAGATTGAACACAGAGCATAATGTTAGCATAATGTCTGTCTCATCCAAAACCACGTTGTGATTGAATGTCTTGTCTGAGAATGCTGTGGAAGTTATCATTGGAAAAAACAGCGTGATATTTTAAAACATTCCCTTTGGTTCCATGCCTCTTTGATGACAAAAGTTCTGTTGGTTGTTATCTACTGAAGGTACGGTCAAACCAATGCATTCCTTCTTATACTCTTTTCACTAAGGTGTTGGTTTTGGATACAGATTTGGTATATCATTTTTTCTCTGCCTTTTATTAACTTTTTCCATTTTTTATTTTACTTTTCCCTGGTTATTAACAAACTGATCCGTATATAGAGTGTCTGCATATGAGTGTGTGCACAGAGTATTGTGTGTGTGTGTGTGTGTGTGTGTGTGTGTGTGTGTGTGTGTGTGTGTGTGTGTGTGTGTGTGTGTGTGTGTGTGTGTGTGTGTGTGTGTGTGTGTGTGTGTGTGTGTACCCATCTATAATTCATAATGCCAAGGAGCTTGAAAGAGATGAGATGTGATGCATGTCAGGAGCTGGTCGTCACGACAACTCAAGACCGGACCTAATGAGAGGTGACAGTCACTCTGTGTATGTGTGCGTGCATTTGCATCTTGCTGCAACTGTGTGTGCGTGTGTTTGTGTGTGTGTGTGTGTGTGTGTGTGTGTGTGTGTATATGTGTGTGTCTGTGTGTGTGTGTGTTTGCAGGTGCGTGTCTGATCTGATCCAAAATGCTGCAAGTTGTGTGTTTTCTTTAGAAGTAACAACTTTAGGTGCTCTGTTTATATACTGAATCCTTAATCTTTTATTTTACTAATGAATGGATTGTAATCGGCACGTTATGTGTGGAAGGAAGCAGCACCCCCCAACCTCTGTCAAGGTTGAATGGCTAAAACATTGATATCAAGTGCAGAGTCATCTGTTTTATGAAATATCAACTGCATAGTCATCTGTTTGATCGAAGACGCTAAAAAGCTTTATGTTTCTGCGTAGTGGCATCCAAATCAATCACGGCTGTTAAGCTATAATCTCGAAATGTGAGACCTTCATTCTGCAGCCTTACGCCTGCTATTTATGGCTTTTCCTTACACTGGTTTATGCAGGCATGTACAGCTTACTGCACCAGACAGTGTGAGCGATTATTTTCTTAAACACTCTAACAATATTATTCTATTTAGTAGTACAGCTTATGTCCTGGCTCACCATTCATTACAGGGTTTCCCAAGAAGAAGGTAGCGTTGAATAGTTTGTAGGATTCTAAATGATTTTACTTTTGGTCAATTTCCCATTCAGTTGGAAATTCGGTTCCGTTAACTGTTCATACCACCCACTACCAGTGGCCTAGAAATAGCAGAAGCACTTGGTGCAACCGGTTGAACAAAAAAATCAATGAGACCACCAAGTCTGTCTGAATGATTTTCGACCATTTTGAAATTTCTGAAAGAGTTTAAGGCAGCACTAGACAATTATAACCGATCAACCCCAAACACTGAGGCGATGCTTGCAGTTTTGGGCCTGGTTCTAGAAAGAAGGAGGGATCGCATCTTATCCATGGTTACGAACCACAGCGTGGCGTGAGGTGTCCCTGATGTAGGTCCACACGTCCATGCAGCCACTGGCACAGGGGTGATGGCATCCCCTCTTAGGATCGGTTTCCCTTCGTACAAGGCACTTCGAAGGGAGGGCCACCCGAGAGTAGAACTTTCATAAACTGGTTTGTTTTCTCTTAAAAGTCCTTATTTTTGTAACAGACACAAAATAAATGCATTGAGTTCTATTTTCAAGATCATAGAGGACCTACTAAGACGTTCAAAATAAAAAAAAGGGTACACTGTTTATTTTATAAAGATGCACCACACCAGCAAGACCTTGTTTTAGCCATATCTAAATAAACCATAAGGGGGTGAAAGCACTATGTTTATATCTGCATAGCCATATGATCAACGTCACCAAACTTGACATTTATGCTCCAACACCACTAATTATACAAAGATGATACAAAAACGTGGCTGCCAAGTGCCAAGCACTTTGTGGCAATCTTGTTCATTAGATCAACTACCAAAATAACATGTTTGTGTTTGTTTGTTGACACTTAGCTGACACTATGAACCAAGTTTCATGCTGATTGGAACCAAACTCAATGAGGGGTTTTAGTATTTAAATCATTGAATTTCCAACCCTATGCCTCTGAAACCCATCTTCACGCATTTGTTTCTACAAGGGAGCATGCATTTGGTATCTTAAATACAACCTTATATAACCTACTGTTCTTATTTGGGTTAAAATATGTTTTTCTTACCCATCTTGCACTTGGTACTTCACCCGCTTAGCCAAACACACTCTCTCAGCTGGAGCCCCATCCGCCCCTGTCTTTCAAACACACCTGCAGGGTCTCTCACAGCAAACACTGAAATACAACAAGTACATCCTGAAAGAACTGGTCTCTTGGAGGTATAGGTTTAATTTGACAAGCTGAATAGTCATTTATTTGGTTTTCTCTAGTTTCATATTTGGTTTGAATATGCTGTACTGCCAAACCAGTTCTGTTTTATTCATACAGGTCTGGTCTTTTATTAGTCGCCTAGATCTCAGCCTCATTCATGGAAATGTAATAAATTGGTGTTCCAGATATTTTGGGGCTGTTGCTGATGGTTTTTAAATACTTATTGGTTCATTGTTTTGCATTTTATTTCAGATTTGCTATTCATGCATTAATAAATGGAAATAAAGCAGCAACTTGCTACACGACTCTATGGTAAATATGAGTCTGGTTGTTTCTATGTTAAAACTTGCACAAGGTCAACACAGTGGGAATGGTGTTAGTGTATTGGATCGTGCTGTGCATTACTCAATAAACTGTTTATTGTTTGCATAAACTGTTGTGCAGTCCATTCATTCGTTGTATTCTTTGTAAATCATATTGTGTGCTTGCCCCACAATTGGGTTAACAATACATTCCATCTTTATATAGCCCTTAATCTGTGTGTGAGTAATTCATGTTATAGCGGCTGAAGTCATTTTGTTCACATGAGGTTCACAATTGGTCTTCCTGTAGAGCCATTCCTTGTGAGATGAGCATGGTGTCTGTTTTCTAAAGTGACTTGCTGATGGGGTACAGCTTGGTGGCACATTACCCAAATATTGGAGCCTGTCTTCCAATGTCAGGAACAGTTAAGCTAAAGGACACTGAACATATGTTCAGAAGTAACTCGTAGACTGTGGTTTGAAAGCCTGTTTCAGGGCAGTCATTCATTTCTAAACATGGCTGCGGCCTTGCACTGATCGAAAAAAACATATTATAATCTGAGCAAAGCCTTCCCTGCAAATTCTTGTTAATCTTTTAACATCGTTATTCAGTCTATTTCTATGATTACTCCAAATATTTGCCCACCATTATTTGTTTAACTCGGCCAACTGCAGCACTAACCTTGTTCGTCATGAACTGAAACTCATTCCCCTGAACGCTTATATGTCTAATCAGTTTTAGATTTTCTGAAAAGAGCTTCAATGGGATCGTGACCGGACCGATCTGCAGGGAGAAACAGAATGTGAACGTGCCAGATCAGGATGGTCTCTTGAAGATAATTGTGTTGTAGCTTATTTGTATTTCTCGAATCGTCTTTAACATGTCTTTATCCTTAACCCTCCAAATATGGCTTGAAACTTGTGTGCGTGTGTCTGTGTGTGTGTGTGTGTGCGTGTGTGTGTGTGTGTGTGTGTGTGTGTGTGTGTGTGTGTGTGTGTTTGTGTGTATGTGTGTGCGAGTGTGTGTGTATGTGTGTGTCCAAAAGAGAATTTAGAATTTATTTATTCTACAATTAGTTGTCAATTTTTTCTGTATTGTTTACTTTGTATATATTGTGTGTGTGTGTGTGTGCATGTGTGTATTTGTGTTTCTGGCTCCTTGCATAATGTCTTTAAAATTAAATAATTAGAAAACAAGAATGCAAAGACGTACGAGGCTGCTCATTATAATTCAGATGAGAATCGATCAATTACTTGCCATTTGCATATGTTTATATATGTTTTCATTGAAAAGTATCTATCAATTCTATATTAATGCACACAATTTAGATTCATCATTTTCAGGATAATGTAGATGTTAGGAGATAACTCTGTGTGCACGTGTATGTG
>NC_136943.1:11774915-11799915 GCF_949987615.1 Pollachius pollachius | reverse complement strand
CACGCACGCGTCTGCCGCACAGGGGTGATCCGTATCCGTATTCCGGTGATGGCAGCCGCGGACTCCCACAGGTGATCCATCACTATGGTAACCGGGCAATCGGGACCCCGTTGGTAATGTGACCATCGATTAGCCAACAGTAATTAAAAAGCTTTGCACTAATAAGTACCCTGGGAGCACTCACCGCTTTCCCCCGGAATGGTCAAAACACCCGAGCATGCTGGGAAATTGTGGGGGGAGGTGGGAGAGGGGGGCTTTGATGGAGGAGGTGGGGGGTGTGGAGGGGGAGATTTCAGAGGAGTGGACATTGATGGCGGGAGTAGATGAGGAGGCGGGGGGGGGTGGTCTTGGGAGAGGATGGCCTGAGGGCTGGAGTGAGTGGTTGTTGTTGGAAGGTCCCAAGATCAAAGCTGGAACGATGGGTGGATGGATAGATAGTAGGAGCGGGGGTGGTGGTGGAGGGGCGAGAGAGAGGAGGGTTCTGATGAGGTGAATATCATGTTGGACCGAAAGCATGGTGGTGGGGGGAGGTTGACTGCAGGGCAGCCAAGTCTGAGGCATCAGGTGCTGGAAAGTGTGAAAATGAGTAGGATATTCAAAGTAAAATATTAATGCACATTTTCTGTGCCAAGCTATTTTACCTGCACACACTTTATGCGCCTCGTATGTTATATTTATATTTGGTTATATACCTGTGCTACCTTCATTTTTTATTTCTGCTAGTTTGTTTTCTGCTGCTCCTTTGTTTTTTTTAATGGGTGACCTTTTCCCTGTCGGGAGAATTTCTCTCTACATATTTTCAATAGCACACCTATTTTTGTTTTACTTTACTCTAAATATAATTAGAAAAATAATATTGATGGCAGTGAAGATGTGATTCTTGAATTAAATCCTCATGCCATAATGATGTTGTGTGGTGCTAAATGTGTTACAAATGTGTTAAGAATGACACAAGTGCTGCTTAGATTTGATTGCTATTAAATCCATCTCAAGGGCAGGCTCCCTCAGAAGTGTAAGAAAGAAAAAAAAAACGTTTAGGTTTTTATTTATTTTTTATTATTTTGAATTACTGTTGCCACAAACACTCTGCAGACCCATGGGAATACGCCAATCGAAAACAAAGCAGCTAATGGAATCCAATCATTTTCAATTTTTATCTGCAGTACCTTTTATCCAGAATAAAACTCTTAAACCGGGGATTATATTGGGCATTAAAACTACAGTGTTCCTGTGACAAAAGGTGGCAGAGGGCTAAGTATGGCAAGAGGGATGGGACAAAAACGAATGACGAATAGAGAGAGAGGCCTTTTTGTTTGTCGTAATCTCTCGCCACTATCTTATTATGCTCCACTGCAGTACACATCCCAATTAAAACACATCTTAAGTCTCCACAACAATGCATCACAAACAGCACCCTCCTGCACACACAAGGTGTGCTGTTGAGGTGTACGCACACGTGCGCACACACACACACATACACACCGTCTAACAAACCTGATAAAGCCTGGGTGGGATAGTCTTTTAAATCCCGGCGTAAACAATTAGGCGAGTTATAGAGTGTTTAATGAGATAAAGGCAGATAAAGGCGGGCCTTTTGTTTGTGCGTCCGTTGGGAGCCGCCGTAGCCAGAAGTTTGAAGAAAGAGTTTGTGTTATCGCCATGTCTCCCTTGAGGTGGCTGATCGCCTGGAGACATGCAGGCATTAGCTCCTCCAGGTTGATGTGCGTGCTGTGTCTCGGTAGGGTGTGTGTGTGTGTGTGTGTGTGTGTGGCAGCTGCAGGCATCTGTGTGCGTCCGTTTGTGTGTGAGTCCACAGGAATGTGTGCATTAACGCATGTGTGTTTGTGTTTGTGTCACATGTGTGTACGTGTATATGCACACCTGCATGTGTGTACAATGCGTATCAATGCGTGTGTTGTGTGTCTGCATAAGTGTTTGTCGTGTGTGAGTCTGCGTGTTTGTGCGTACGTATGTGGTGGGTGGATTGGCAACGGTGCAAGGGTAGGGTTTGTGTGTGTGTATGTGCAAATGGTTGCAGATGTGTGTGTGTGTGTGTGTATGTATGCGTGCGTGCATGTGCACATGTACGTATGTGGTGGGTGGGTGGGTGGGTGTCGATATATTCATGTCCAGGCTTTGAAGTTTCTCTTTCAGTAAAACGCTTCAGGTATTATTAAATAAAATATCCATGGATTACCCAATTCCTCTGTCTTTTTTTCCCCCTTTTTATTTACTCATAACCACCACAACCACCCCCCACCCCCTCCTTTCCTACCTTCCATCCCATCCTCTGAATAACACCGTCCTTCCCGGCTCCCCTCCCTTCCTCACACCCCCTCAGACAACAACACGCGGACCTGTTTTCGTTGCCCAGGGGGGCGGCAAATTAAACAAGACTCCAACAGAAATAGACTTCTTCTTCTTCGTCCCTCTCTTTACATTTGGCTCCGCGAGTGCGACTCGCCGGGGATGTTGCTGTTTGCTGCCCCACGTTGGGAAGCGTGAAATGAGAAGAGCGAGGCCTGCTTCCCAGAAGTGGTGCTGGTGGGGGGTCCTCATAGAGTCAGGTTATCTCGCTCTCGACGTACATACGTACAGAACGACCTCGTCGGATACAATGCATGTTTACATTCCTGGCTCAGAAGTTTGTTGTTGCTGATGATCCATAGGAGCATCAACATATGTACATTTGGGAAAACAAACTATCGCTGCATGCATAGACTGCAAATGGATGCCATACAGCTGTATGCAGTATATATGCATATCCATCAAAGATATATAGATAAAATATATGTATATTAGTGCTGTCAAGCGATTAAAATATTCAATTGCGATTAATCGCATTAATGTCATAGTTAACTCGCGATTAATCGCAAATTTTTTCATTCTAAATATCCGTTGATTTCGTGCTGCTAGCCTTTTAGTGAGATCAGAGTGTTGAGAAGGACAGTAATAAAATATATTTGGTAAGATGGGTATAAGAGGAGAGACCCGCCGTGAATTTCACTTGACATCGGGTAGGTGCATGACAGTGGTTGGCCTACCATAAAACCTTAAATAGCCCAGGCTTTTATTTGTTTCAATCACTGAACTTTGGAACAAAACTCTTGCTCAGCAAAGATGGGAAATACGATAACATTTATTATTTAAACCAGTATGAATATTCCTACCGTACGTAGGCCTATACACATTACAGGCTGTCGAATAACGCCAACACACACACACACACACACACACACACACGGTGGCGGAGTGGTAATCGGGAGAGTCTGGAGAATTCCCGGTGGACCGTTAACGTTTCGGGGCTGTCGGGCTGATTACTGCGGAGTAACAATATTGCGTTTATAAAAGTTCCTTGCAGCACTGTCCGGCAGCCTGAGCTGTGCGCCCGCAACCTCTCACTCACTCAGACGCAACCAGGGACGGCTGGTATCAATGGGCTAGTGGGGCTAAGCCCTCCCTATCTTTTACAATAAACATGAGAACATTATTAAATTAATGAAAATATTAAAATGTAATAATTACTAAAACTTAGAATTGGTTGATTTTGATGCAACGTAGAAGGAACAGCACCAAATAATCACAAAAACGCAGGAGATACATATAGATATGTTGTGTGGGTTTAGAAAAATCAGAACAGACAGACAGACAGACAGCCCAGACAGAAAAGTCAGCCAGACGGCTGACTTTTCTAAGCCCACGCTTAAGAAAATCAGCATCCAATCGGTGTTGTCCAATCGAGAGTGACAGGTGTTATGACATACCCCCTTGATTTAGAGACCATTTGGGCTAAATTAATGTTGGAGGCGGGAGAAGAAAGTGAAAAAACATCCTGACCACAATGGCGAGCCATAATTTACCTAACGAAGTGGACTTTCTACTGACTCATCCGTTTTCGTTGATGTCTTTGGAAGAAAAAAAAGAAATAAAGTGACTCGGGGCACATTGGCCAAACGATGTTCAGATAAAACAAAATGACACGCGACAAAATCGTTCATTTTGCACCTCTTGGTTCGAAAGGAAAGACTGGCTAACGGCTAGCTTAGCTAGGAGTGCTCTCTTCTGTTTCCCTTGCGTGCTGTTCGGAGGAGACACAGCTTGGACCCAACAAGGGGTTGTGGATTTAAAACATGTGTCCTGTAAAACAAAGAAACATAAATGCAGTGCAAATCACATTGGAAACTGTGAAGCTTTCAATGTCAGGTGGATGACGGCCACCGCATCTCCGTACAGAGACACAACGAGCAGGTGAAGAAAAACAGACATTCACAATCTTCAGTGCACTTTTTCGGAGACATTGAAATTAACACAAATAGCAATGACAACCCCTATGACATCGGCAGAGTCAGAGAGGTGCTTCAGTACACTGAAGAGGATCAAAACATTTCTCCGAAGTACCATGGGACAAGATAGGCTTAACGCCCTAGCGATGCTGTCTATTGAGCGGGACCTCATCCAAAAATCACCGGACGCCAATGACATGGTGATTAACCTGGTTGCGACTCAGAAAGGCCGTCGATGTGAGCTTCTCTTCAAATAAGGTAGGCCCAAGCTGCCCTGATATTGATTGTATTCGGGACATGGTGCTTGCTTCATAATGTTTGTGATAAAAACAGTGCAGTTGGCAGTCGTTACAGTGCGAACACGTTTTGTTTGTGTGTGTGTGTGTGTGTGTGTGTGTGTGAGAGAAACCTTTGCCATCAGAACATGTTTGCAGCCTACTTATCTAATTGTTTATAGAGCATTATTAATTGCTGTAACTTGGTGCTGTATCTCTGGACTGTAACTCGGGTGTGATTTTGGAAAATAATTTCGTTTCTCCATTGCCTGCTGTCTCCCTGCATTCTATTTGTTGTGTTTCGAGGCCTGATATTGAATTTATTCGGGACATGATGCTTGCTTCATTTTTGTGATAAAAACAGTGCAGTTGGCAGTCGTTACAGTGCGAACACGTCTAATGTAGTCTCTCTCTCTCTCTCTCTCTCTCTCTCTCTCTCTCTCTCTCTCTCTCCCCCCCACCCCCCCTTCCCGTGAGGATGGGACACTGGGTTACAGCGCGCCCCCCCCCCCCCCCCCCCCCCAGGCAAACCTATGGTGGCATCATGCCTTCAGTGTGTATATTGTATATAGTTCTCTGCAAACCTATGGTGGCATCATGCCTTCAGTTTGTCTTGAACAACAGCACATAAAAGGTTGCACATATTATATTGATATTTTATCGTATTTGTTTAAATGCATACTTGACTGTAGATAGATTTATGAGTGAAGTTACCAACACAATAGATTGGCCGTAACTCACCCATTTTAGAATCACATTCTCTCTCGTGTATAATTCCCAATTATTATTGATGTATTTGCACTTTTAATTAATATTTTGCTGAATTCTACAAGGCAATAAATTAAGTTAAAACTTAGTTCCCCGGCTCCATTTGGCTTTGTAAGGAAATGTTCTCTTTTGTCTTTATCATTTTGTCAGAATGCACCAGAATGCTTAGTTTGTATGTGAAAATCACAAAAAAATCTTCGGGGGAAGGATGCCCCCAGACCCCCTACAGGGGGTTTAGTTTGCAAACTTTTAGCCCCCCCTAAAATAAAATTCACCAGCCGCCACTGGACGCAACACTCACAAACTGTCAACGTCGCAACCAAGTCGATTTTGTCAAGAGAGGAATAACTGAGCGGCCCCTCCCGAGGTGGTACAGCCCAGGTGGGACTTGAACTGCGATTGGTCAGAAAGACGTAACAGCTAATGACAACATTGAACTCTCATGCAGACTCGAACAGAGTGACGCACGAACACACACACACTTTTAAGGAGTTTTTCACCCGCTCTGTATCCTTGCTTGCCCCAAAAATTTCATGCGGCGTGCTTGTTGTTTTGTTTCCGGTGTAGCTAGATCGGGTATGGTGTTGTAGTTTTTCAAACGTGACTAGTTATTGCTAGACAGCAGGTGAAAAAAACTATGTTTGCCAAGCCAAAAGTGCGTTAATCGCACAATAAAAAAATGAACGCTGTTAAAATTGGTTTGCGTTAACGCCGTTAATAACGCGTTAAACTGACAGCGCTAATGTATATATATGTTCATATTGTGGCAGACGCCAGGGAGGAGTGAGGGGAGTGGTAGGCCTGGCAACCAGCTGGCTCCACCCCCAGGTCATATATGGAATGCCTCCAGTTAACGAGTCAGGCCTGAAGGCCATTAAGCTGGAGTGCTTGCAGTTGAAAGGGAGAGCAGGCTACCACAAGCCAGAGCTAGGGCTAGCAGGATACAGAGAGGGCTGGATCATTAAGGAGGTGGATGACCCTTTTCCCACCCTGGTTGTGTTTACTAGGTGAATAAACCATCCTAAGTTGAACCTGCTTTGTGTGTTGTCGCTATTGTCTATTCAACTTGGAGGCGTGGAAACCCCACACCCACAGGCCCGCTACAATATATCTAAAAACCTTTCAGGCAAAAACCTCTCAGCTTGAAGTATACATATATGAATATATACTGTGTGTGTATATATATATATATATATATATATATATATATATATATATATATATATATATATATATATATATATATATATATATATATTTATATATATATATATATTTGAATCCCAATGTCAAAGCCATAGCAAGATGACTAATCCCCTACATGCTTGTTAATGACATGTATCTGTATTCAGTGTAAGTCACTTGGTAAAGCTTCTTCAAAATGGATCAATGGTAAATGCACAGGTATAGGTGTGGATAGTATACATCTTGCCTCAGTGGTGGAGCTTCGGCTGTAAGCCTTTTGGAAAGGGGAGGGGCCCTCTCTGTCAACACCAGAACACATCCACAGATCCTATCAGCCATTCAACACGTGTCTGCAAATATTTTGTCCCCCTAAATGATTCACGCATGCCTGCTTGTGATGATGGGAACTTTCATATCCATATTTACTCATTCTCTCTCTATAAACAGACGGGCATTTATTTATTCATATGCACTTTTATGTATTTGCTTGTGTTCATTTATTTATTTGTCTTGTTTTTCTTTTTTAGTTTTTATCCGGCCATTTGCCTACATTGGGGGCTCAAATGAAATAGCCAAGGCGATGTGGCATGGAAATTAACACACTCGACTGGACATAATGGAGTAAACGACAACAACGAGAAGCACATATAACTGTCGCAATAAACTGATTGGCAACCGGGCGTTTACAAAACACATCCCATTCTTCGTCTAAATCAAGCTAATCACAGCTCAGCCCCGCCAATTGGTGAGGCCTCCGAGCCAGCCAGCATGATTCAGGGGCAGGCGCCATGGCAGTGGCGGGGGCGGCATCGGATCATAAACTTTCATGATGGTGTAACATGAAAGACCCATGAAAGACCCCATGTTGCCCACACCACGCGCGGGCACGCGCAGCTCACAACGTGCGCTTTTCTACATCTTTTTTCTTTCTTTCATGAATTATTCCTCATAATCAAATCCGATAAAAGAATAATTTCTCTCTGTGTCGCTCTTTTTCTCTCTCTCTCTCTCTCTCTCTCTCTCTCTCTCTCTCTCTCTCTCGGCTCTTTTGAGTGACGGCACTCTATTGACATGAATCAAATCAGATCATCGACTTCAAAGGGCACGTCTTGTCGCATTTCACACCCCATGGACACGCCTTGGGAGTATCTCAGGTACTACTCATATGCATATGATTATCCTTCATATATTTTATACCTACAGATTTGATTTCCGTCGTACCATGTTTAACTAACGTCCAATCATGTTATCATTATACAAGAGCGCAATAGCATGTGAAGAGAAAGGGGAAAAATATTAATAATTTCTAAGAGGAAATGATGGAATAATATAACCAGGGGAAAAAGCAGGGATAAAAGGTAATACGCACGATATATGGGATAATTGGATAACGATTTTGGCAGCACATCCGTCAGAGAACTCTCAGTCTTGAAGGTTCGACACACTGACTCATAGGTTTACAAAGCAAAGTGTCTCATGATATGACCTGAATCACTTTTATCTACAAGGCAATTTGAAATTAACATGGAATGCAAACATAGTTAAAGGTGCAGTGTTCAGGATTCATTGCCATCTAGTGGTGAGCCAGCAGATTGGCCTATATTGGAATGTGCCTGGTGGGTACCAATAATGCCATCGCCTTAGACCTCATAAATCTCAATTTGTCAAGGGATGAGGGCCCTTGATAGATTGATTTAGTTGTTTACCTGTCCATTCAGGGCTACTGTATAAACATGGGATGCGATGGGCTCCATGGACCTTTTCCCTTTGTCGATTATAAAGGGCTCATTCCTAGCTTACGAAATAATAAAATTATTGTCTCATTGAAACTCACTTATGAATATTATATTCAATTTCTGCCAAGTCAGTGCCCCTAGGTGCCACTTATTTCTACATACTGCATCTTTAAAACATTTATAAAAAATAGAGGGGCATAAAAAAAAGAATACTGTCAAACAAAGGCAGTTTGAACAACACTAAAACCATACAGATGACCCAATAAAGAGATTTTCGATGAAGAAGCACTTTCCGATTCTTTCCTGTACTCAAACCATCACACTCTATCCATCTTCTCACCACTATTCCTCTCATCCTCCCCCCCTTCCATCTCCACTACCGCCTCCCCCCCTCCTCCCAATATCACTATATTTCTTCACACTGTCTCCCTACCCCCCTCCTCTTCCTCTTCAATCACATGCACTCTGCCATCTCAGAGCAGTGCTTTGGATTGTTTGAAGAAAATACTAGAGAAAAGAGAATAAGACAAGAGAAGAAAAGCTGGGCTGGCAGTGTTAACAACCCACAAGTAAACCACAACAGATCACTTTAGTTTCCCCTGCCACTCACACCGACTCTCGTTCCCTCACATACACACACATGCACACACACACACACACACACACACCCATAAACACACACTCTCACACACAAACACATGCACAAACACACACACATGCACGCACACACACATACACACATACATGCATGCACACACTGACACACACACTCACACACACAAAAACACAAACATACATACACACAGGCATACTCACAAACACACACACCCATCCTCCTGTCATATTTGTCTCCAAACCTTTTGGGTGACAAGATTGTAAGGTTTGTCTCCCTGCATGTGTGGATGCATGTGTGTGTGTCTGCCTTTGTGTGTGTGTGTGTGCGTCCCTCCATCGGCAGGTGATTAATCTCTGGCGAAGTGGTAATCAGCGCTCCATTTTGGTATGCTGGACGGCCGTGTTGCCCATGTGACCATGAAGGGGAAATTGGAGCCGGTGTGTCCGGTGTTTGGCTGCGGGGGTAATGGACCCCGGGAAGAAGTCCTTGAGCAGCGGCCTGGGCCTGTCACATGCCTGTCAGACCGCCGGCCCGGCCGCGTCACATGCGATGGGTCTCTGGTCATGCGCGGCGCTGCAACGCTAGCCTATCTTCTGTGGTGTGGCGGCGTAACGAATTCCCGTCACAATCGCGCACACACACACACACACAGACACAGACACACAAATACAAAAGCAGACACACACACACACACACACACACACACACACACACACACACACACACACACACACACACACACACACACACACACACACACACAAGAACAAAATACAACAAACACCCACGCACACACACTCACATCCACAAAGTCCTGGCAGGAAATGGAGGCTGCAACGGTACTGTCAAGCCATCAAATCTGTCCAAGCAAGATAAACACACTGTGACATTTTCCCCACCACACCCTGAGCTGTGTGCGCGTGTGTCGGTTTGTGTGTAGCGGCACAAGCACAAAACAAGTATGGGCATTCATGTCTACCTGAGTGAGAGTGTGTTTGCTTGGACCCAATGCCTGTGTGTGTGTGTGTGTGTGTGTGTGTGTGTGTGTGTGTGTGTGTGTGTGTGTGTGTGTGTGTTTGTGTGTTTGTCAGTGCAGGTTGTCTGTTCTTTATTTATGCATGCAAAAACAACAGGCCTTTATTTAAGGAGAGAAATTAATGTATGACCTCACTGTACTCAGCAATAAATCAACTGGGCTGAAGGCTGACCAGTTTTTTTTTTGCCATCTCCCCTTTCCCTAAAATGTTACCATTAGCATTTTGCGGAGCTGTGTCAAGATAAATGATGGCAGGATTTATGCGAGGGGAGAATTAGATGATGCTCAATGTCTTCCACTTGGTCATGGAAGTCATGTTAAATTGTTCTGGGCGCCTAGAGAGAGAGACGAAGAGAGAGGCAAGCCCTGCCCTAATTTGATCTAGCGTAAACCTTTAACTTTGCCATCTTGATGGATGTCGTCTCTGCACGTTTCACTCCTTTAATGCTCAATGAAGGGTAATATGTATTACTGGGTCGCTTTATAACGAAGATCATATAATCTAATAGATATGACACCAGAAAATTGTGCCCTATCACAATGATTAAGCGTTCGCGATCTATACTAATGAGAGCACTTAAAGGATCGGTTTGCTTTCCCTTTGTCCGGTGTCCTATTAAAAAGATTGTTTTGCATTTACTAGAGTTGCACAAATGTTAATTTTGCAGTTCGCTGCACAAGGGAACAATTTGAAGCCGTGGGTGATAGGGTTTCTTTTCGATGGCGTTCGATGACACAACTATTTAGCCCCCTGAGAGCCAATAAGAATCCTATAGGGGAAATATTTTGCTTTTCATCCAAAATGACGTGCATTATCAGCAAACATCATAATTTGTGTTTAACTTTATCTAGAGCATTCACAAATGGCCAAAATGCTATTTTATTACTAAACAGTTATATCGGCCAACAATAAATGTGCTAAGATTTAATTAAAATCCAATCTGAGCACTCCTAAAGTAAGCAGACACTTCTACACTGCCGGCTATCCTGGAAGTTTATTAAGGTTTCATTAATTGTAAACGGCCGGTATTGATTTCAGATTTTAATGATACTAAACCAGTTTGTTGGTTAATTATTTATTTGTCTTATTTGTGGCGCTCAGTAATGGATCTCTCAGGGTTGTCTCCAAATTCTCTCCAAACTCGATCCCGCTCACTTCACTCTTTAACTCCCGCTTCACTCCATATCTCTCTACTCAAGTCGTTCCTTTTTCTTCAGTCCATCTCTGAACTCCTGTTTTTCTCTTTGCTCCATCCCTTTCTCCCTGAACTCAAACTGTTTTTCTCTTCACTCCATCCCTTTCCCTTCATTGCATCTCTTTCCCTCTCGCTTGATCCAGTCCATTTGTTATTGTGTTTTGCTCGAAGACAAGTCACGCCTCCCAAATCTTGCGTGAGTTGTTGCAGGAAGAGTGGGAGAAACGCAAATTAAAAGCAAGAGCAAGAGTTTGATGTATTTGACTTCAGCAGGGATGGGCAACTGGCGGCCCGTGGGCCACATACGGCCCGCATTCTCAGTCAGGCCCGCACATAATTAAAAAAAATAAAATACATTTTTTACAGAAAACTCTGTCAAAAAAGTTACAGAAAACTCAATTCAAAGGCAAACCCATGTGTCTAGTTTACTTACGATATCAGTCATGAAAGATATCCACTTAAAGCTAGGGTGGGTAATTTTTTCACTGTAATATTTGGCAAAACTGTCATAATAGCCAGTCAGCCATATGTAGGTGAAGTGCTCTGAGAATATCTGCCCATTACTTTGCTCTCCCCTGCCTCTGTGTGCCTCCCCCAAAATTGCCACCGCTCATGTACACTTTGACCAATCAGAGCAAGGCTCTGATTCTCCGTTCTTATTGGCTGTGGGACTGTCCGTTCACCTTGGCAACGACGTTGGTGCGTCTCTGCGTGAGCGTTCACGAGCCTAGCAGTCTGACAGTTTTGCACTACTACGGCAACAACAAATGAATAGCAATGTCTTCATCAACGGCCCCTAAATTTCCCATTCCCCGGATACCAACAACTAACACCACTAAGACAGCGAAAAAAAGAGGATAGACACTTGTTGAAAGAACAGCTACTAAAAGGGAGGCGGAGAGAGCTCGAAATAAAACCAGAGTAAACATTGGCGTGGCTTATGAGCGATGGAGAGAGTTACGTGACCTGAGAAACGTAAAATCGGACGCTGAGATGGCTACATTTCTTATGGACAGGTAAGGAATAGTGATATCTCTCCATGGTATATTGTGAAGAATATGTAAAGTGTCGGCTGGTATGGTTTTTTACTAGGCAGAGCCACGATAACTGTTACATTACGGTTCTGTAATGTAACCGTTTCAATACGGTTCCGTAGGATGTCTTGCATCGGCCCATGGTTCTTTTCCGGTCCGTTTTATGTGTTAGTTATGGTCACACTAACCTGTCGGAATAACACAGAGATTGTGCTTACACGTCGCCTAGGCCTCAACGCAACTGTGGATAATGTCCGAGTCACGTTTGTGTAAAAGCTACTTTAACTGCCAAGATAAGCACAGCGAGGGAAGTGTAGCATATGATATTCCATGTATTGTTATAACGTTGTTGCAAGCTAGCAGCAGCCTTGCACTAATGTTTAATTACCTCGGAATCTGACATGGTGTTTCGTCTTCCTATCAATGTAACTGAATTCACATGAACGTGCATAACTGACGTTTGGAGGGAGGAGCTACAGCAGTTAGAGCGTGGCAGGGAGGGACCAGAGAGAACACAACGGAATCTCAACGGCTGTTTTCTCCAAAATTACCCACCCTAGCTTTAAGTCGCCACTACAACTACTACAACTGCAATGTATATAATGCCTGTTGGGTTTGAGTTCATTGAGTTGTTGCACTTAATGTTGGGCCACTGTTTTTCAGTTTTGTGACCTCATTGAAGGATGATGTATGTGAGCCCTTTGCACTGATAAAAATACTAACCATTCATGTGGCTGCTTGAGCATGGAAAGCATGAAATTACTGTATGTTGGTTCAATTAACATACCTTACATAGGTTATTATTCTGGAAGATTTTTTAGGTAGTGGCCATCCCCAAAATCCACCAGAATAAAGGAAATCATATCTACAAAATTAAAAGTTTTGTAGCTTCTCTCAGCTTAGGTTTAGTTGAAGTGCGCAGTCATGTGGCCCTCTGATGGTTATGAAGAAAAATGTGGCCCTCTTTATCATGAAAGTTGCCCATCCCTGGACTACAGCAAGCATCCGTTTCCTCTATAATATTTGGGTGAAGTAGGGCTCAGATTGTGATGAGAATAAGAACATTTCCTGCCAGAATTCCATTCTTGAAAACACATGGTTTTCTGAGTGGTACTTCTTCTTGCGCAAAGGCCGTGTTTTCAGATATTCTGAGCGTGTCAGTGAAAGAAAGAAAACACTTGCAGAGGACGTCAACAAAGGTTGGTCCAATTTCAAAAATTTGTTCTCATAATTCACCGAAATGATGGGAAAATACAGCTTGGTTCAAAATATCCACAAGTTATCCTTTAACTCTGATCCTTTCTCTCCAAAATCTCCCTACATTTTTCATTTTTCCCGGTTCTCCATTTCTCCCCCCCCCCCCCCCCCCCCCCCTTTCATTTCCTCACCCGGCACAGGGGTGAATTAATGTCTGACTGTGGGAGACTTGTAGATGGCAAATGTTCAAATTCATTATGTATGACTTCCATGTTGCCGTTAATTTCTCGGAGCTGGCGAAGTCGAGGAAATGATTTTGTACATTATGTTTGTTTAATGAAATTGTCACACTAATGGAAGTCTGGGTGAGCAAGATGGAGAAGACTGTTTCTGTTTGTCGTTTTTATGACCTATTTTTTTATTGCCGGCTTTTTTCAAAAACCACAGGCACACACATACATACACATACACGCGCCCACACGTTTTTGAGCAAAGCAACACACGGTAGAGGAGCGATACTGAAAATCCATTCATCTTTATTGAGATGCTGCACACATACGTCCACCTTATCAGTGCTGAATCCCGTGCACATGTTTGATCTTGTCCGTGGAAAAGAGGCCGGAGTATGCTGCTCCATCCATACGAAACTGCAGGAGGACTGGAAACCGAAGGATTTTATTTGGAATTGAACGACTTGTTTACTTTTTAAAGGACGTCAAACTGGACAGCTTTAGGCGGTGTTTCAAAAATAAACAGTTCAGATGAATATCGAACAGATTTGGAGTTTTAATGCGTACTCCCGTTGTTGTACGTTTGGCTATGAGTGCCTCTCTCGCTCGTGTATTGATTTATGCTGCTGTCTTGCCCAGGTGGCTCAGGAAAAATAGATGTTAATCTCAATGAGACTCATCTGGTTAAATAAATAAATAAATAAATGTTTTAAAGTGTGTATGTGTAAATTCAAAGCATTATAAAAGGAATGCGTGAGTGAAGGTGGATTTGAGTTCATGCAGAAATGCACACATATTCTCCGCACAAATTTTCAAGCCTTCAAGCTCTATTGTCAGTGTGTGAAAGTTGAGGGTTCCCCTCCCATTGAGTAAATTATTCAAAGGTCTTCCAGACCAGAGTAGTCATCTCTGGTTATGGATCTTTTTAAACAAACATTCATTACCTCACTATCCACAACCACAACCTAAAGTCTGAACCCATGTGGACCCGCTCTACACGGGATATCACTACAAACATTATAAAAATAACGATCAAGAGACATGGGAGACCAGGATGACTCTTTTTTGATGGAACGGCCGTTGCCTTTGTTCGATCAAACATGTAATTATGTAAAACAATGCATGGCTAACCAGCCAGTCATTTTTTGTGTTGTTTTTTTTTGTGGGCCTGCAATGTGAGAATAGATTACATCACCGTGCATTGTTAAGGAGTGGGCTCGTCAGGCAGAACCATATAAATGCAAATGACTGAATGGTTATATTAAGAGGAGAGAGAGAGAGAGAGAGAGAGAGAGACTGACTCTTCAGGACTCTTCAGCATTCCGTCTGCACCTGTCTCAGACAGTGTGTTTGTGTGTGTTTGTTGTTTTTTTAGAATTTAGATTTTTAGTTGGTGTGTTTTTGTGTGCTTTTCGAAGTGTTTCTGCATATGTCTGTCGGAAAACTGTATGTTATGTGTTTTTGTGTGTGTGTGTGTGTGTGTGTGTGTGTGTGTGTGTGTGTGTGTTTAATGCATCGGTGCTGATGCTGCCCCTTACCCAAAATCCATCACTATATCCAGCCATGCGATTACAGCCTGCCATGGGAAACGCTGACTACTGCTGCTACTCTATTAGGCAAAGTGCTTGTGTGTGTGTGTGTGTGTGTGTTTGTATGTGTGTGCTTTTCTGTGTTGGGATGAGTATGTATTTGTGTACAACTATGTGGTTATGGCTATGTGAATATATATCTGTGTGTTTGTGTGCTGGTAGGTGTGTATGTATTTATATTTGTTTTTATATACGTGTATATATATGTGTTTTTATGAGTATGTTTGTCTGTGTGTGTTGGCGTGTGTGTGTGTGTGTGTGTGTGTGTGTGTGTGGGGGGGGGGCGGATTTTGTGTGTCTGCTTGTTTGTGTGTGTTTGGGTCTGTGTGTGTGTGTATGCACAGTTGCACACATGCATGTGTGTGTGTTTCTGTGTGCGTGCGTGTGCGCATACCTTTGTGTGTGTGTGTGTGTGTGTGTGTGTGTGTGTGTGTGTGTGTGTGAAATGAGAGCATCATCCAGATCAGGTGCTAAGTGCTTCTCGCTGGCCTGCTTTCCCTGTCCCCAGACAGCGTTTTGTCACATGCAGCCTCCGTCCCTCGCCGTTCCTCTGACCTGCAGAGACATCCGATTATACCAGCTGCAACAGATCGGTTCCCAGCTTGAGTTCCCTCCATCTCCCTACTGATCCGGGGCCCTGTGGTGTCTCCTAACCTCCCATCCCAGTCTTCATCTCCTCCAGCCATCACCCGTGGGTCTTTAACGGTGTTGGGTAATGTGCTACAAAGGAACGCAAGCACTCACATTACCAATTTTGCAATTTAAGTTAAAGATTATTTTCTGGTATGGTTACTTTTTTTTAAATTTAGCAATCTGTTACTGAAAAAATTCCTGACTCATTCGCGCTGTTTCTGTTTGTATCCCAACTTTTTGGTAAATAGCTGGCACTGAGCATGTGTAATTCAGGTATAGAATTGTTTTTTTTAGGTACAGTAAGGTAGGCCTGATATATCTGATGTTCAACTTCCGTTGAACATCGCGCGGAAGATCACCACTCACCAATCTCACTACGTTTGTTGCTAGCTGAGGTCCAAAGTTTACCCTCCAGGAGGGTAAACATATTTTTTGCAAAAGTCTTCAAAATGTAACTTTTAAGACGTGTTTGCCTGATGTCCTGCTTTGCCAATTTGGTGCATGCGCCGGAGTATTCACTCTTTTTCAAGCTTTGTCTGACATTCCTCGCGCAGCGTGATATTATAATCCATGATGGTTTCAATAAAACTAATCTTAATTAGCATCTAATATCCAAATTAGTTATAAATTATCATTGGCAAAATGCTTCAGGAATGTCAAGGATGGTCAAAAGAAGTTTGAAAAAGATAAAGAAGAGAGAATCCTCATTACTACAAACCATTCGGCAAAGCCGGACATTAAAAACATCTGGTGTATGTGTTTGCAGTAGTGCGTATGTGTGAGAATGTGTGCAAGGGTGTGTGTATGTGAGAGCGTGCCCGATGCAGGCTGTGGAATAGGGATTGATGTGTCCATTTGGAGACAGGTGTTTAGAGTGCAACGACGTCACTCCTTCTCGGTCTGTTGGATGCTGACTGCCTCCTTCACCACCTCCTCCTCCATCACCTCCTCCACCACTACCACCACCGGCCCCTGATTACTTGTTGTTATTGGAGTGTGAAATCTGGATATGCTTTTTCATCACTCAAGGTTTGGAATGTGCAGCACACGCCGGTGCTTCTGTGTGAGTGCATGCATGTGTGTGTGTGTGTGTGTGCATGGGTGGGTGGGTGAGTGGGTGGGTGTGGTTGTGTGGTTGTTTCTGTGTGTGTGTGTGTGTGTGTGTGTCAAGGTGTGTCCTTGTGTCCATGGGACGTGTGGGTTTGTGTGCATCTTGTGTGTGTGTTCGTGTACACATCCAAAGTAGTTTGGGTCTATACTTTGGCGCCTCACCGTTTTGTTCCAGCGACAGGGGGAACACAAGTTCAATCTCTTCGGTGATTACTTTGCAAACATTCCAAAGCCAAACCTTACTTCGTAATCAGTTTTTTTTTCGGGGTGTGCATAAATCTGTGCAGATGTTTATCTCTATATGATGTGCATTGAGGAGTGAGATCCCGGTGTGTGTGTGTGTGTGTGTGTGTGTGTGTGTGTGTGTCTGTGTATCTACATCTTTTAATATTACGGGGTCGCAGGCCCTTTTCTCCCCTCTTGTAGAAAAAGCTCATATTCGTAAGCTGACAGTCGCCGAGCCCGGGCGTTTAAATAGTCGGGGAACGTGTTATAAAAAGACTGAGCACACCTGCTCGAAGTGTATTAATCTTCAGGTGCTCGGAGGACAGACATTCGTTATCAGAACTCGGGAATTAAACATGAGCATGAATTCTTCACCGGCGCAATATAAAAGAGTGGGATAATTTTAGCTGGGATCACTCCACCTGTAATTTTAGCTTCCCTCAAAGGCCTCTCTGTCTCGTTGCCGTTTAGAGCTAAAGACCCTGAAGGAATGTTCAGCACTGTTTTCTTTCCAATATGTATTCTCAAAGGAGATTAAGGAGTGACTCTGCTTTCGGGCCTTTGTTTGGTTCCCCTGTGATTAAGTGAAACCACTGAGAGTGATTCGATTTTTCCCTGCAAGAGGAATAAAAGATGAAGAAAGCAAAAATAGTCGCGTTTCTTTTTCCTCCCACCAATGGAACTGATTATGAGAGATATATACATATGTCACGCCAGTGTCCTATTTTTGACTTAAAGTAATTATCATAATCATATATGAATTCCTGTTAGTCATCCGTCAAACATCATCCTTTTTTCCTATCCTTATGTAAAGATCAGGCTCTTTGGTTGGATTGTATCTGTTGTTTCGCTTTGTTTATCCTTGCATGACTCCCTGTGTCTGAGCTCTTAGTATTCAACATGGTTGTGACATGTTGTGATGCATCTCGTGGGGCAGTAATTTATGAAGTGACAGATTATTCTGATCACGGGTCTTGGACGGGGCCAAGGGAATTCTTTTATAGCATTTGACCTCTGACCAGATGAGGTGAGAGATCGAATCAACAACAGAATGGATGAGGAGGGGGAGTGGGATGGTGGTCATTTACTGACCTTTTATCACCATTGCTGTCCTGTGTGTGTGTGTGTGTGTGTGTGTGTGTGTGTGTGTGTGTGTGTGTGTGTGTGTGTGTTTCTGTCTAAGCTAGAGTGAGCTATTAAAGGAGGTCAAGGGTTAATTGAGGCGAGACAGAAGGTCAGAAAAGGCGTTGGCCGAAGGCACTGTTTTTTATTTATTTTTCTAATTGTTTTATACCCACACTTTATCAAGCTGGCCAATTATCAAATCAAATGATGATACTATACGTCTCATCACACTCTATGGATTACATGACATTCAATTTGTTTAGCTTGCGTTAAATAAATAATATTATTTAGCTGATGAGTGAATCCATTAATCAAACAAGAAAATTGCTTTGAGTGCCACAATAAAGAAACAAGTAACAGAGAATTAATTAATTTATTTTTTTTACATGGCCCGAGACTCAGTCCGAAAGATGAGTTTCCACCCTGCAGTGGAAGATAGTTCGGTTTTCAGTTGTCATGTTGTCAGTGGGGAGGTTGGTCCACCGTTGTAGAGCCAGGACAGCAAACAATCAAGATACTGTGACTGGTGGGGTCCCCACTGAGTGTAGGAGCAGCAAAGCCGTGGCAGTCATAGAGCACGGCCGACAGGCTGGGGGGGGACGGACAGCTTGACCATGTCCTGGATGTAGGATGAGCCTAAGCCAAACGCAGCCCGGTGGGTGAGCCCCAGTGACTTGAATCATATTCACGCAGCCTCCGGTAGCCAGTGCAGGGTGGGGAGACGGGGAGGGGTGTAGGTGAAGTGGGGGAGAACACCAGGTGAAAGACATTCCAGGCTGCTGCATTGTGGATGAGCTGCAGAAGACGAGTGACACAGGCAGGCTACACCAGCCAGAAGGGAGTTGCAGTAGTCTAGACGCGAGATGACAGGAACCTGGCCCATAAACTGGGTGACCTTCTGGGGGAGGAACAGATGTATCCTGCTGACTTTGTACAGCATGAATCCGTAGGAGCAGTCGGGTCGCAGCGATGGTGGCAGCGAATGGACGGCTGGTCATCCCCAGTGTCACATCTAGATTCCTTACACTATTTGATGGTAGCCTCATATACTGCCTCTTCATGAACAAATGAACAAATATTGAAGAAAATCTATATATCTTGTTATTGTGCTATATTGCTATATTGTTGCACCTCAAAGCAGTTGGTTTTCTTATCTCTTCATTGTTGTATGCACTTACTTTAAGTCGCTTTGGACAATGCATCTTCTAAATGAATGTAATGTAATGTAATTTAATGGAATGTAATTGCATATGCACAGACTGGGTTGCTTACCCTTGTAGTAGTATTCTGTATTGGGAGTAGTATAGTCTCCAAAAGGAAGCCATCCTCGGAGGTAACTGTGCCTTCTCTTCCCATCCTCCTCTTTCATTCACCTTCTACTGCTCCCCTTGGTCCCACAATACACACACACACACACACACACACACACACACACACACACACACACACACACACACACACACACACACACACACACACACACACACACACACACACTCAGTGGTTGGCTGTTTGTTTATGGAGCATCACTGCAAAGAAATATTGCTTTGTTGATTGAACCACACAGTCCTGGGTCTATTATTTCACAGCTTGCCCCATTGATCGGTTTTATTTTTTAAGTTTGAATTCATAAAGGTTAAAATGTTTGTGTGTATCAAGTCGAGATAACTATTATTTATTTTTATGCTTGTGTTTACCCAATTTGTGTTGAGTTACATGAAATCCTATTCAACGTTTCACAGCACTTTTAAAAACCACCAACAACTATTTGCATTTATACTTAGTAAAACAAATAAATGCAAAACACAAAGCAATAAGCAATTATGTTTTCTTTAAAGAAAGAATATCATTGACAATCGAGTCATCTATTTAGAAAAATCTTCGCACCATCTTGTACAAGTAAAGTTAACTTAAAGGACCTTGCTATTGGTTATATTCATGCTTTATTTACAAAATTACTATTCAAGGCACCGCTAGAAGCATCCGTGCACAATATAAACCCCTTGTTATTCACAATGTATGCTCAATGTCATTAATAAAGAAATTGCTAGTGGTGATGCTTAAGCTAATCATGATGCTCACAGAAGATATGCTCATCTTGTCATGCAAGCTATTTTTACAATCTGGACACCTTTCACTGTCAAATGTCTATTGGTTTGTTTATCAAGCCCCAACTTGATAAACCTTATTGGTTATTATAGATATATGCATACGATGCAGCTAGGCCAACAGTCCATAAACCAAAACATGGTTCTGATTTTTGACTGTTGGCCTGGCTACATCAGTGTGAGGTGCTTGCCATACATCTTTGCATTGGGGTAGACAGCAGAAAAACCCCATCGTAATGTTTATTTAATGATTAAACAGTGGACAATTGTGATATCTGACAACATCAATCTTTGTTGACACCGAAGCTTACAGATATTCCCCAGGGCAAAAATACCAAATTCATCCCATCTACTCCCCTGCATTATTATGCCTGAAACCTGGAGTTTCCGTGTTCACCAAGTAAATGTTGGCAAACGTGTTTTTTGCCGCAGGTTCAGATGAAAACACAGCTTGCAGCACCACTGTGCTAACAGCCGTGTCTAATAAACTCAAAGTCTCATTAAAACTCCTGTTTTCTTAATGACTGATTTTGTAAACAAAAAACGCTCTCGTTCCTAGCTTGCACACCCGAGTAGTTGTGAACCGCTGAAACTCAGCTGAACAGTACTATGTACGGAAATTGACGGAACGTGCCTTGTTTGGAGGAGCGATTGGTTTTTTGTAACCAATGAGACCTTTCGTAGTAGCTGTCAACTCGAACAATGAACATCATGTGGAATCATTTTTTACTTTTGAAATTAGGAGATGCCTGATTTTGAGAGAACACAGAACCAGTTCATCAAGGGACAGGTAGAGGTTAAGCATCTTGTCAAAGAATGTCTGTAAGTAGATAGAAGGATTGGGAAGGACCTAGAACCTTCTGAGTAGAACCTTGTGGACCAAACAGTTCTTTACAGATGAACTGCAGGCTCGCTCAAGGTCTATTCATATTCTAAATGTGTACCTTTTTTTGATAATATAGCTCTCAGTTGACTTTGAAACAATACGGTGTCCTGTGGGTCCATTTAATTGAATACAAGCAATCTTATTCCATATTTTAGACTCAGGGATGATAAGAAAAAAATAGCTTGGTGAATAATCATCATTTTGTGTGTGCATTTAGAATTGTCCTCTTTTCCTATTGTGTGTGGTTGCTGTGGCCACTTTGTGCAGAATGGAAGCAAAACAACCAAGCCTCAGACAACGTTGTGGGTTTTTAGGGCTTGTGGACACGTTGCAATGCATGCTGGGTTTTTTTTGTTACTTTATGTTTCTTTTTTTTGTTGGGGGGGCAGAATGGATTTCACATTAGTCTCTCTCTCTCTCTCTCTCTCTCTCTCTCTCTCTCTCTCTCTCTCTCTCTCTCTCTCTCTCCTCTCTCTCTCTCTCTCTCTCTCTCTCTCTCTCTCTCTCTCTCTCTCTCTCTCTCTCTCTCTCTCTCTCTCTCTCTCTCTCTCTCTCTCTCGCTTCCTTTCTATAATGCAATCCCTCCTTCTGTCTGCCTGTCTTCCGTCTGTGATCTATTTCTTCAAACTTACTTCGGTTTTCTCTTTCTGCCTATACACTTCTAAAATCTCTCTCTCTCTCTCTCCCAATCCTGACTCCCTTTCGCCTTCTGTCTCTGTGACTTTGCACTCTCTTTCAGTCTATGCCCTCTCTCACTCACTCACTCACTCACTCACTCACTCACTCACTCTCTGACTCACTCTCTTCCTCCCCTTTTTCTCCCCCCTCCCCTCCCTCCCCCATGCTCTCCCCCCCCCCCCCCCCCCCCCCACCCACCACCATTATTCGTGGTGTGTGCTAGCTAGAGGGCTGTCTGAGAGGACTCTGAAAGCATTATGATGTCTGCTCCTTTGTTTGCCGCCCGTGTCCCGCTCCCTCCCAATATTTGTTTTCATTAATCACGACGCGCGCCTGCTGAGGGCGTCGCAATGGCTTTTTTTAGGGGGGCTGTTCTTTTGTTCAGCGGAGAGACACTCATGTCTTTAGGCATTGTCTCTCTCTCTCTCTCTCTCTCTCCTCTCTCTCTCTCTCTCTCTCTCTCTGTTTGTGTCTACTTCCTTTTTAACTAATACCCACATTTGTGTTTGTATGGGTTTCTGTGTGTATGCATGTGCGTGTGTGTTTCATGTTGTGCGTGCAAATTCCGAGTGAGGAGGATTTTTGTGGTGGTGTTTTTGTTGGTGCGTGATTGTAGGTGTTTGAATGGGTGTTTTTTTGAGAATCTGGTTCGGTATGGGTGTGTGTGTGTGGGTGTCTGTGTGCGTGTGTGTGTGTGGGTTGGTCTCAGTGTGTTCCCGGTGAATGAAAAGGCTGACTATGGTGTGTGTGTGTGTGTGTGTGTGTGTGTGTGTGTGTGTGTGTGTGTACATCAATATGTATGAGAGTATTGCTCACGTATCTTGAGGAGCAAACAGAATATTGGAGGTGACGCTGATCAGGGTAGGGAGCCTCTAGTCTTTGAGCAGGCCTGTGTATGACATGGGCGCCGTTTTCTGCCCACTTTGATCCTTTAACGCTGCCTCCATGCTGTGTTCACAGACTCCCCACAGCCCCGAGTTGTCGCTGGAAATCCTGCCTTTAAAAGACGTATACATTAAAACATACTCACGCACACACACCCATACTCACCAACAAACAATCTCACACACACTCGTACACGCACACCCACACACACTCTCACACATACACAGATACAAACACACAAACACACACCCACACACATACACACAAACACACACACACACACACACATACACACGCACACACCCGCATCAAAATTTGATTTTATTTCATTTTTGTGATTATACTAGCACATAAAGTGAATTAATGAGTAAGTGAGTTAGTGAATGAATCAATGAATGATCAAGTGGGTCAGTAAGTAAGTGAGAGAGTGAATACATAAGTGGGTAAGCAAGAGAGTAAATAATCTAATGCAGAAATCAGTTTCTGATTGGATGAGTTAGTGAGAGAGTTAATAAATGAGTGAGTGAGTTAATGAATCAGTGAGTGAGTGCACAAGCTAATGGTGAGTCGGTGATCTTTCTCACGCTCATAACTGTCCTTCCTTAGGAGCCACTTTAAGCTGAAGTCATGTAAATGTACAGAGAAATACTAATGCATACCTAATACATAACGCCTTATGTACAAACTCAAACTAAACATTTCCTCTGTTTCTTTGCCTCCGATGTAATGGCTGTGGTTGTTTTTTTGTTTGGTTGTTTTGTTCGGCCCCAGACAGGTTGCTTTTCATCCTGCCACAGTTGCCATGAGGTGAATAAATAAATCATCTCCAAAGAAATATTAAAAGTTTGGCTTAGGTTTGCTTTGCTCTGATGTCTAATTCACAGGGTTTTGCTTTTGTGTCTGATATTTGCACTCTCTTATTCAACATGGCTGTAATGCTGAACACAACACACACACACACACACACACACACACACACACACACACACACACACACACACACACACACACACACACACACACACACACACACACACACACGTAAATGCACAGCTCCCCTTCCCTACATACATAAATTCATGGTTTCGACCTGCTGTTGAAATGTTCAGCTGCTCCACAGGATCAATTCCAATTAAATATCAAACAAGCCTTCTACTCTGGCCTTCGCTCTGGCCGCCCTGCTGTCTTACACACGGCATATCAACGGAGTTGCTTTCCTCTCCGCCTCTCTCCTCTCCTTTCCTCTCATTTCCTTTCCTTTCCTCTCCTATCTTCTTTTCTCTTATCTTCTCCTCTCCTCTATTCTCTTCTTCATTTCTCTCCTCTTCTCAGCGCCTGTCCTCTCTTCTCCTCTTCTTTCTTCTCCTCTGCTCCCCTCTCCTCTCTTTTCCTCACCTCTCCTCTTCACTCTTCTCTTCTTTTCTCTTCTCTCCTTCCTCTCCTCTCTCCTCTCCTCTATTATGTTCTCTCCTCTTCAGTCCTCCACTGACCTCTCATATCTTCTTTTTCCTATTGTCTCTCTTCCTTTCAATCTCTTCTCCTCTTTTCTGCTCTGTTCTCCTTTCTTCTGCTTACATCTTCTCTAATCTTCTTTCCTCTCTTCTCCCCTCGGCCCCCTCCCCTCGTTCCTTCCCCTCCCCCCGACGCCACCCTCATCACTCACTTGATCATTCCTTCTCTTTCCCCATCTATCCATCCATCCATCTCTCCATCCATACATCTGTCTATCCATATCTCATGAGCCCATGTGTCTTCTGAAACATTCAGATGAGTGCATTGACAGGTGAACCACGTGGTCCCTATACATCACAAGGCTCTTTGTCAGTGACGCACAACCCCTTTCTATGCCCAGAACCCTGCATTGTAAAGACAAATAAATAAATATAATATACATGCATATATATATGTACATATGCACTTGTATGAGTGAAATGTTGGAGAATTATTTTCAGTCATATGCGTACTATAGCATTGCCAACATGATCAAGGTGAGCCTATTTCTAAAGGATCAATCAGATTAACCATAAGGTACACGTTGACTGGCAATATAGGGCCAATAGGTTAATTGAAATACTATTACACTATGATACAATGACTAAACTGTATCACATGTATTTAAAGTATTATCTCTGTCTTTATTATCTGCTGTTTTCTTCAATTCTTGTAACTGCAACAGGTAAGATTGATTGTGTGTGTGTGTGTGTG
>NC_136943.1:11759915-11769915 GCF_949987615.1 Pollachius pollachius | reverse complement strand
ACACACACACACACACACACACACACACACACACACACACACACACACACGTCCCAAGCAGAAACCTGCGATAGCAGATGTGCGTGTACCTTGGAGTGAAATTAGCCCATGGCGCTGTTCTCGTATGCATCTGTTTTAACTCACGGTGGGAAAAGAAGTCACTGCGAGGTTGCACAATTGTGATTCGTCTGTGTGTGTGTGTGTGTGTGGGGGATTGAGTTTGTCTGTGTTTGTGTGTGGGTGCGTGTGAATGTGTCTTCATATGTCCATGGATTTCTTTGTGTGTGTGTATGTGTTTGTGTGTTTGGCTGTGAATTAATGTGTGTGTATGTGTGTAGGTGTGGGTTTCTGTGTGTGTGTGTTTGTGTGCTCGGGTGCATAGATTTGTGTGTCTGTGTTTGTTTGTATTTGGGTGTGTGTTTCGGTATGTTTATGTGTGGTTGTGTTTGTGCGTGCATGCATGTGTGTGTGTGTGTGTGTGTGTGTGTGTGTGTGTGTGTGTGTGTGTGTGTGTGTGTGTGTGTGGCCCCTCAAGCTGCAAGTAACCTCAGTTAACAGAACTGTAACCTTCTGAACAAAAACAATTCCAAACACTTACATGTAACAGCTCCCCTATTTTCTAATTTTATATCCCGAAGTTGGGATATTTTTTTATTTGTATTTTTTTTAAGAAGACCTATAGTATATATATATATATACACCTCTACTCCCAAACAGCAAAACGCCACCTATCCTATTGCTAAGGTTGACTTGTTTACCTGCTCTGCCATTTCAGACAGGTGGTAGACTTCCCCGCGTGTTTTTCCTGCTAGCGTAGCGTAGCTTGTCTTTACAATTTGGCAGGCCTCTTGTTAGTGTGTCGGCGGTGCGCGCCGCGTCCCTCACGCACTCCTTCCTAAATGACACTAAGCCTCAGCAACAGGGGAGGGGTTCCAGCGTGCCCCCGCACACCCACCATTACCCACAGTCTCTTAAGTGCTGTCTGTGTCGCCGCGACCAATCCGCACCCCACCGCTGCTCCTCTGCTCCCCTCCTCCTCCTCCTCCTCCTCCTCCTCCTCCTCCTGCTACAAGGTGGCAGGCATCAGCGGCAAGAAAGCCATTCCCCCAATCAGATCTCAAAGTGTAGAGTCTGTGTGTGGTGTGTGCACGTGTGTGTATGTGTGTGTGTGTGTGTGGGGGGGGGGGGAGGGGACTGGGAGGGGGTTTCAAACAGCAGTCACAGCAGCCATGCATCACGCGGAAACACGCCACAGACATGTCAAGTGTGTTTGTGAGTTGTGCGTGTGTTTCTGTGTGTGAGTGTGTGTGCGATTGCGTGTGTGCCGGCGTGTTTTTCGTTTGTATCTGTGCGGCGATGTTATCTGTCTTCTGGAGGTCTCCAGTTATTTATTTTTCTGTTCTGAGACGGCGTTGCTGTGGAGGGCAGCTTAGGGTCGCTGGTGTGGATGCCCCGCAACGATTCACATTAAACCAGTGTTGGGCTAGCATGAACACTCACACACACACACTCACATACACACACACATTCACTCACATACATACACACACACATACACAGACATACGTACACAAACACAAGCACACACACACACACACACACACACACACAACACACACATACACATGCACACACGCACACACACACAACACACACACATACACACGACAAACAAAAAGACACATAGACATATAAAGAAACAAACTCAAACACACACACACACAATCGTCAATAAAAACATAGACAAATAAACAATAATACAAAGACTACAAAGACCCACACACAACACACACAAACACGCCTCCCTTACAGCCTACAATTTATTTCGGGCTGCACCGGTAAAACCTTTCATCAGACAGCATCCGAAAGAAAGAAAAAGCGTTTGAATCCAAAGCAAACCCAAACCGAGTCCTGGGAAATAGATTTGGATTGGAAAGTGACGGCAAATAAGCTAATGGGGCTCGGAGACCGTCAACCGATCTGTAACCCGAGTTCAAACACAACACCCACAGACACACAATAACACAGACCAGACATTTCATAACACACCCACTTAACACCCACACACACATTTGAAGACATATACTTGTTCTTATCAAACACACCTGACACAGAAACACATATGCTACTTTTACACATGCACAGATTCCGCCGGGACGACCACAGAAGAGGGGATATGCCAGGGTTTTGATAGAGGCATGACTATGTGTTTTTACAGGGCGTGCCCAGTAGACCGATCTGATTGCTCAGGTCAGTGAAATGGTCCTTTGATGGCTGCGATCCCATATAAAACGGGCCTATTTCATACGCTCAAGGACATCCAAAGTTAGACTCATGCGTGGCGGCATTTCAACACAGGAAATCTCATTCGAATTGCTTACAGACAGTAAACCAACATTTACCAACCCGCTGGTTTGTAGAACCTTTCAGAACCAAACGTTTATGCAGGGGCTTTGCCTTTCGATATGACGTGCAGGCACACACACTTACCACAGATTAAGATTCTACCCTTCCTCCGATCTTTCTTTTACGCCTTTGTGATAATTGAGTCACGAGAGGGACAGCCAAATCAAAGTTAACAACCAAAAACACACAACCTGCCGACGAAAAAAACAAAGAAGGCCATCCAAAATACATGACTATTTCACAGTGTCATCGAGTTGACAGTCATTAAAAACGAAGTTGCCAAATTAGACATCATTAAACCCGACAAATTAATCTGGATTTTGAGCTGACAACGGAGTCACAGCCGTTGCTGTGATAACGGAAGTAATGACAAACAGAAAACAGCCGCGCGGCTGGCCACTTCCAAATGAACCATGAGCAACGACTAGCTTACTACAACCAACATCTCATTAATGAGCAAACACAAGCAAAACACGACAAGAACAGACAGTTGTAGAGAACAAGAAAAACAAAACAAAGACCGGGTCGTCTTGTCTTTCTAGCATTCATTAATTCGCTGTTGATTGACAGTGAAATGGGAGAAGGACTAACGGTAAGCGGTTGTGTGTCTGTGTGCGTGTGTGTGTTTGTGTACTGCATTTGAGCTTGAATTTCAATTTACTTATTTATTTATTTTTGGTCTTTGACTCGTCCATCTCTTGAGTAGTCACCCAACACTGCCACAACCACCCCACCCAACCCCACCACTACCCCTCTAAACCACGACATTGAAATCATAAGCAGCTGACATTATTTTTAGAGACGGCGTCAATGTTCTTCTTGTTCTTTCGTTTCCTTCCTGAGAGTGACAGCTTCTAAAAGCATCTGCAATACAAATACAAACTCTTTCTCTCTTCCTCCCTCACAATCCCTGCCTCCTTCCCTGCCTCCCTTTCTCTCTCCTTCCCTCTCTCGTTCCCTCCCTCAATCCCTCCCTTCCTCCCTCCCTTTCTCTGCCTCTCTCCCTCCCTCTCGCTCTATCTCCCTCCCTTCCTCCCTTTCTCGCTCTCTCTCTATTTCTCAATCCATCCCTCCCAGCATTTCTCTCCCTCTCTCTCCTCTCTCTCCCTCCCTCCCACTCTCTCTCCCTCCCGCTCTCTCACTCTCTCCCTCCCTATCTCTCTCTCCCTCCCTCTCTCCCTCCCTCCCTCCTTCACTCCCTCCCTCCTTCTCTCCCTCCCTCCATCCCTCCCCCCCTCTCTCTCCCTCCCTCCCTCCCTCCCTCCCTCTCTCTCTGTCACGTTCTCGCATGGCCATGTCTTCTTAACAGGGCCAGGCTGGACTATTATCTTACCAGTTGAAAGGCGATGTGCCGATAAGCGTTCCCACCCTGGCGCTTTGGGATCCAGCCCTAACCCCCTCGCTGCACCACCCCACCCCCCGTCCTCCTCTTTTTTTCCAGGTTGTTCTATCTGTCCTCTGTGCTTCGAGGTGGACCCCCCCCCGGCGGTCAATACCCGGCGATTAGAATAATATCCGGACCCTCGGATGTCAAGAGGGTGGCATAACCCCCCCTTCCCTCTGTCCCCTCCTTTAAAACCGCGCTCAGAGTGTAAACGGATAGCACAGCGAAGCACAGACAAGAGGGGGTGTGGTGCTGGTGGGAGGAGGGGGGGGCAGACCGGTGAGGCTGGAGAGGTCAGAATGCCATTTTAGCAAAAAGCGACCATGAGAAACTCTACCCTTGCCAGCACTTTGTCACATCAATTAGGAATTCAATCTGGGCAATAGGGCTCACAGGCTCTGTGGCAAAGGACAGGACAACCGTGATATGTACTGGTGTGGTGTCTGTGTGTATGCGTGAATGGGTGTGTGGGCGTGGGATTGTGTGTGTGTGTAACCTTTGTTTGTTTGCTGGTGTGTTTCTGCGTGTGTGGGATTGTACGTGTGTGTGGGATTGTGCTTCTTAGTGTGGGTCTGTGTGTGTGTGTGTGTGTGTGTGCCTTGTTGTATACACAGTATGTTTGTTTTTGTGTGACATGGTAAGAGCGAGGCAGAGAGAGAGAGAGAGAGCGAGAGAGATGGTCGATTGATCACCCTTTGAACCTATCCTCTGCTGGCTCCCTGACCCCCGCGAGGGCTAATTTTAGACTGTTTCTCAGTAGTTTTAATTGCTTCACGTCACTCATTTCCTCTTTACTGAAATTGAAACGGAAGCAGAGGACGAGAAGAAGAGATAGGCCTTCTCTATTTCCCTCTCGCTCTCTCGCTCTCTCGCTCTCTCTCTCTCTCTCTCTCTCACAGCCGACAGTCAGTCTGGCCTCCAGGCTGTCAGAGGGGGAACAAAGTGACTGGGTGATGAGCCAGACGGCCGTTGTGTGATCCCGGGGATTGATGCGGTGCCAGAGACCACAGTCACTGGCTCCTCCAAACACAGGGGCCTCCCCGCTGCAGCGGCGGGCCCCAGCACTCTTTCCAGCCGGGGCCCCTTCACGCCCCACTGTTTTAACCTTACCGCTTTTCTTTCTCTTTATTTGTTTCCTCTTTCTTTCTTTTGTTATTTTCTTTCTCCTTTGTTTTTGTTTATTTCCTTCGGTTCTCTCATACTTTTTTCATTCTTCTTTTCTTCGTTTTCTTTCTCCCTTGTTTTCGTTTATTTGTCTGTTTTCTTTTTCTGTCTTTCTTTCTTTCTCCCTTGTCTTCCCTCACATATTATCTCTCTCTAGTGTGTTTTTTCTATTTCTCTTCTCACCCTCATTCCTTTGTTCCTCATTTACTTCTTGGCCAATCGATGACTTTCTTCTCCATCTGGCCGTGCCTGCCTCTCCTTGTGTTCCTGCTATGTTTTTCGGTGTCCCAGGGCTCGCTGACTCGTGTGTGTCTCAAGATGCTTCTTTGTTTGTTTGGCGAGAGATATGCCGAACCAAACACTGACTCAGAGTGACTCATAAAGCCGCTCAAAATGGATCACGCTCTTAAAAGTTTAAGGTCGCCTTTCCCTCCGTGTGTGTTTTGAATGATTGTGATACACACAACAGCAAAGGTTGAGAATCCCCCACAAACACACACACACACACACACACACACACACACACTTTCACAAGTTCTTGAATCAATCAACTTCTTTATGACTGGGCAAATTCATCCACACCATCGCTGAAGACTGGCACCAAAGTCATATTCCAAAATATCCTTCAAATACAATATTCCATGCGAGCTACACAGCCATATTGTGTCGAGAATGGTTTTGCCAACTTGCCATTTTCTGTGTTCTTGTTCGCAACCACTCCTACGCCTCGCCTTGACAGCTCCCATGGCTGGCGTCTTCAGTCCTGCGAGATGTATGTAAGAAACAACTATGTTTTTGTTCTATGAATACGCCGGCTTCCCCCTTGATTTGTTTCTCCCAGCTCAAGGAAGGCTGTAGGTATAAATCAATGCCTCTGTGGGCCAGAGAGGGAGCAGTTATATTTACACTCGCTAGCTAGCTGGATGCTGGATGCTAGGGGGGTGGTAACGGAATTCGATACACTCCACTGGAAGACTATGGGTGTTGTACTCCTAGCACAGGCCATGGTGGTGCCTTATGGTGAAGGGTAAATTAAGCAAAATGAAAAAGTGCCAGTCAGACCAAAGTCGAAAACACACCCGACCACATCAGAAGAATACTTTTAAAAGTTACCTGCAACAGAAAGGGATGGTAAACAAGACTTGACGGACATATGCAACCATATACACACAGACACACGCACACACACATGTGCATGCACACGCACACACTAATTTAGAATAAAGTATGAGCAAGAGGCTATTCTGGCCTTGTCCCATTGTACATCCTTCTAAATCTGTCATTTTAAGTACTAGGATAGCTCTAAAATAGAGCTCTGTGTGTGTGTTTGGTTGTGCGTGTGTGTGTGTTTATGTGTGTGCATGGGGTTTCGATTTATATGCAGTCTATCTGAATATGAAGTGACTGAATGCTAGATTATGGTTGAATTAAATATGGATTCTGAAATGTAATTCTCTTCATTAGATGACAAATCTCCTGTTTGAATATTGAATACTTTGGTAATTATAGCTTTTATCATTGGACATGGGAATTACAAATAGCCAAGAGAGAGTCTTGACATGGGCATAACATAAGGCAGCATCACAAACCATTATTTCAATTGGTCAATCATCCTCTGAGAAAGAAGCCTTTGTTCTTAATTTAACACTTGAAGAAAGGACTACAACTCTGTAGTTCTTGATTATATTATGTATATATTGCGTTTGCAGATGCTTGCATGCATTTGCATCTGCGCATGCATGCTATGCATGTTTCTCATTGCATGATTGTGAGTGCCTGCCTTTATGCATGTGTGTGTATGTGTGTAAGTGGGCATGTGTGCATTTGTTTGTGTTTGTGCGTATGTGTGTGTGTGTGCATGTGACCATGTATGCATTCACTTATATGTTGGTTTATGTGTGTGTGTGTGTGTGTGTGTGTGTGTGTGTGTGTGAACCTGCTACAGCCTGGCCTTGAGAAATGAGGGCTTGGCCTGGTTAATAGCAGAGGCCAGCAGCGTGTGTTCGCTCTGCCCACTACATCACTCCCTCACACCGCGCTCCGTTCCAGGGCTACCCACTACGGTGACAAAGTGTCGCTTGGCAATAGACTGGTGGAGGAAGCCAGTGATGGAGGGCCTACCTGAGGACTGGGGGCTGGTGGAGGAGAGATTGAGCAGCAACAGAGGGGGTGGTGATGGTGGGGGAGGCTGGATGGAAGGGTGAGGATGAAGGGGATGGAAAAGGAGAGGACTCAATGCAACATTCTCCATCAAGCGTTGGATGTGCCGATGAAAAAGCATGCGTGCAGCTTGACTGACAAAAGACGGGAGGAAACGGCGAGAGAGGCTCACGGAGAAGAGGAATACTATTTCATTAGTATTATAGAAAGTCAGACCTGACCTGTCTCCCCCTGCGTGTGGTTCTTGAATCGCCACGTCCTGAACTCATGTACACACTTTGAGCCTCACCTTCACTCACCAGCAAAGAACAGCTGTTACCGTGTGATTAACATGGAAACATTAGCGGGCTTCAGGCAAGAAAAGGGATGAATGAGTCACAGAGCGGAGCCTGCCGGCCCGGGTCTTATAGAGGCTGAACACAGAGGCGGTGGATAGAATATTGTCCTTGTGAGAATGAACAGATTTGTATGGATGAGAAGAAAGCAGGTTATTACTCGTGGTAGTGAATAGATTCTGTCTAAGGCAGAAAGGGAGAAGGGGTAAGGGGGGGGGGGGGGATAGGTCTTGCGAGCAAACCATGATTTTATTATGTTCTGGCTTTTGGAAGCAGACTGAATATTGCTGCACCAAAGATACACTGTGCTTTCATACATTTTATAATCACTTTTTTTTTTCTCGCTATTCAAATTTTCATTTGATATTATTTATTTTCCCGTTTATTTAATTTTTCTTTGGCAGCAGATTTGCTATTGTTCACATTTTTCCCCGGTGGGGTCACCCATCATGACAAATGCGCTCACAGTGTTATGAGACGCTTTGGATTAAAGGGTCCACCAAGGGGCATGTAATATTATATTACATATCTTAAAAGATGTATGCTGAAGCCTTGGAGCCTTTCACACCCACGCATATACACACACTAATAAGCAAACACACATACCTAAACGCCTACTAATGTATGTATATACACACACGCACACACACACACACACAGAAGATAATATATGTGAGAACACACACCCACCGATACTCACACACACACACACACACACACACACACACACACACCCCTCACGCACACACACAGAAATGCATGTAGATGCACACATACCTTTAGAGACAAAAACATTCACACACATACAAACACACACGCCGTAGACTAGATCCACCGCTGACCTTTCTCCTCCTCGGTGGCCCCTCCAGTTCGTACTCATTTTAGATAATCAAGAACGGTGGTGTGGAATCCCACCGCAGAGATCACTGATCCAGACTAAGTGAAAACCTATACTCAAGTTAATGTGAGTACCCTCAGGGGGATGAGGCGTCTAATTGATTAGGAGCATTACCAAGCTCAGGCTTGAACTCTCTCTTGTATGAGAACAGCTCAATATGGGCCCCTGCTACGTCTGGGTATCCAGGTAGTGCGCGCTTCTCTACTGCAGGGTTGAAATGATTTGGGCCGCAGGTAGTTAAACACCTGCATTAATAGTGCTGTGCCACTAGTGGCAGTGTTGAACCATAAATGGCCTTGAAGTGTGAGCTCTGCATGACATACTATGTCCTTGTTGAGGGGTATTTTCATCTGAGGCGTGATAGTACCATGTGTGCAGGTGTGCATTGTTGCACAGTTCCGCACTTATTCAATAACACAAAAAACATCTTGTTTGCGTTGCCATGGACGGTGCAAAAACATGGGCGAACACAAAGGGTTTGCCACACTTGACGGAAGCCCTTTTTCAAGTCAATTGCAGAGCTCTTGTCCTTCATTCTTAGTAGTGTAGTTTACACAGGTTTTCCAAAATATTGCATAATCAAAGCCTTTCGCTCAGCGCTTCACTCGATTTGGATTGAACAACCTTTGAATATGTTTTTTTTCTTTCCGCTTTCCTGCAGTGTTGACGCGTAATGATTGCGTGGACTTATTTTTCTCCCTTTGAAGGTGCTCATAGAACCACCATTATCGGCAAAGAAACAGGCCACAAAGAGAGTCAGGATGCTCTTTGATCTTCCCGTGGTTCGCTAACGCACAACACACTTGATGTCTGGAACCCGCGACATGCACCAGGCTCGATGAGGAGAAACTTTGACCGCAGACAGGTTTCATACTGGATGGGTTAATCTTAACGGTTACTATCACTGAACAATAGAAACAAAAAGGTTGATAATGAAAATGAAAACAGCCAAACAGCAGGCCTGGGAGTTAATCAAACATCAGAACCTCGGGGAAGAGAATGAGTCCTCAGGGTGTCATAGATAAAAAACGTTATTTTTAAAACACAAAGCTCTACTTGATCCTCCAATGTTAGCCCTCAAAACGCCAACTGTTGGTCTTTGAAGAAGAAAACGATTTTTTTTAGGATTTTCTTCTTTGTTCACAAAAGGTGGACAAGCTGCATGGAACCCCCGAAAATATCTGATACACTATAAATGCTTCTGGAAACGTCGTCCAGACCCAACATCATTATCTCTAGTGTTCTCTTCTCATGCGTTGTCCACCACTGTAAATGAAGAGCGGAAATAAATTGCTTTCCGTTTCACTATACCTTGAGCGGAGGGTGGAGAAACGAAAACAGATCAACTACTTGAGGAGCCGTCGATGCTGTTAGATTGTGTTGTCTCCTTCGCCGTGTTATGACAGTGCCAGATGAACTTTTGTACACCAATTCCCTGGTTGGTTTTTAAGCCTGGCCACAAACCGTGCCCTTTGTTTTATCGGCTTGTAGATTGCTCGGCAAAACATCAATCTCCTCTGGGTGCGACGACGTATGTCTTCCCCTCCACGCCGGATGACCCCATTGCCCTTCCCCTGGTGCCCACTGGGCTGCTCATCTCTGCTTCCTGGACCTCTGCTGCCCTAGTTATTAAAGAGTACCGGGGCAATATCC
>NC_136943.1:11662651-11759715 GCF_949987615.1 Pollachius pollachius | reverse complement strand
GTGTGTGTGTGTGTGTGTGTGTGTGTGTGTGTGTGTGTGTGCGGGCCACTATGTAGGTACACAGTATGTTAAACAAAGAGGAGAAGACAGCAGAGCACGTGCTTAAGTGTCCCCTCATACTTGGTTGTCGTGTACAGAGGCACGGTCGCCGAGGCTGCTCATATAGGACAACCTGTAGCGGTGTTCATTACATCACGCGAGGTGTAGCATTAGCCGCGGCGCCACAACCGCAGAGGTGACCTTGGACAAAGACGGCATCAGTATGCACCAGATTGTATTGAATAGGACACAGTGGCAGATTGCAGCTTTTATGCAAGCCCCTCCTCCTCCTTCTCTCCGTCCTCCGCCTCCTCCAACTCCTCCATTCTCTGGCCTTCGTCCTCCTCCAACACTTTTAGTTTTTGGGTCTTTTTCCAAAAGATTTTGATAAAATGGAGCTCTGACTAACTGTGAGTATATTATAATTGCCCTATAGACACCGACAGAGAGACATGATTAAAATGATTTGAATAATTAGTGCAAGTACAGCATTTTTACTTGTTCCTCGTTTTCAAAAGGTTAACACTAAAAAAATTCTCATTTAATTCGTTTTTATTCACATTATATAGTCGTCACACATAATTGAGGAACCGAATACATAGAGAGCACAGTGGTTCTTGATTCTTGAAGGGTACTAAAGGGGATATTACAGGATAGTCAATATATATATAGGTAAATATATATATACCTTTATGTCCTGGCTGTGTCCTCCATGTTGGCTTTTTTCCACACTGCATCACAAATATTCACCAATAAAAAAAAAAACATTAGTTAATTTTAAATGGATATCATGTTGACATGTGATGCAATGACTTTTGACCTATTGTATAACCCTGTTTGGTATTTAACGCTGAGTTATTTGGATTAAACACACAAAGAACCACGAGATTATGGGTTTCCAATATATTGCCCTGTGAACTTGTCTTCTTCTACTTTTAGACCATGACCTAATCCTCCCCCTCTCTCTCACACACACACATACACACAAGCGCGCGTGCAGTCGTGCACACGCAGTCATGCACCCTCTGCTGTAATATGTGCCAACCTGTCTCATGGCTCATTTCTGAAAGGCTGTTTACCTAAAAGCAATTCTGTGGAAGTGGAAAGGTCACACCTCCTTCGTTTCTCCTCCCTGATTCAGAATCCCATCCCCCCTCCTCCCCTTTCTCTCTAGCGGGGGAGGGCAGCCAGATTGCTTTAGCCTTTCTCGCGCGGCTGGCTGACGGACAGACAAGGTTCTGACAAGGTCACCGTTATGAAAAGAAGGTCCGTGATGGACACGCTGGCTGCAGGCGGAGACCTCTGTTTAATCTTGCATCGCTCCCAGATGCCTGGGACACTTTATCTACATATTCTCTAATAATAGTATGATAATATGACTAAATGGTACATTTTTTTTCCTGCTGAAAATGTCACCCGACTGCTCTCCCTGATGTATTTAAAGCTTCCAGCGCCAGCGTGCGCACTATGACCATCTCTCCTTCTCTGTCTGTCGTCTGCCTATTCTGATTGGTTATGGACAGAAACGGGCGGGATCATCTCAGTGGTTCACCTGTGAATCCTGGGTCTTCATTTCAACACTCACACACACTGCAGTCCACTCACCCATACATTCTGGGAATAACTAGGTAGACATACTTTGAAAGACAATGGGTGAACATGATTCTTTCAAAAAAACGTTCTTATTGTAGGCAGTAACAGTAGCGATTTTGGGACTGAAATTAACAAAACAAAGGTGAGGTGAATGGCTACTGTGGAGATTGTTCCATGGCTGGCTCAAGCCATGGCAAGTCCTTAACCCTCCACGATGGTCCTTCCAAGGGGGCGAGTTCATTTGCAATGCACTATGGTGGGTCGAAGGACATGTCTGAAAGGATGCAACCACTGTGGTGTCGTCTTGTTCAGTGGTTCCCAACCTTTGACTTTCGGTGTACCATTAAATTGTCATCAGGATCTTTCAAAGACCACCTCATATGCAAACTACAATTACAGATAAATACACAAGCAGAGGTAGAGCAAAAAGTTCCAGCGACGCCTTCTACACAATTATTACTAAAAGAATGCTATGATCAATTGGACACAGTTGAAAGAAAAACTCCACGCCATTCTGCTTATGCTCCCAGTGTGTTCATATAGCAGACACAAATGAACCCAAAACATTATTGCAAAACATATGATGGAATGATCAAAGCAACAAAAATGTTGAAATAATAACATGCTATAATACTATATTTATTTAACAATTGATGTATTTATTTTTAATGATGTGTATTATTTGTTATATTGTATTATAAATTGTCTATTTCAAGAATAATATCCGATATGTAATGCAGTAACCTCTGTTGCATCCGAAAATAATATAGTGGTATGCAAAAACTGACACAATGTAATTATTCCTACAATGGTAATATGTTGAAATAATTATAATATAATAATCATATACGTTAAGCAATTTTTCTTTGCAAATTACAAAGTATGATGAAGTGTACTTTAAAATCTAGCTAAGAAATCGATGTTTTGCAAGTCTAATGACTCTGACTGCAGGTAAGTGGTCTTAACCGATTGACTCAGAAGGGTACGTGTGTCCCACGACCATGTCATTAGTCAGACACCTGTTCCCAACAGGTAGCATAGGCCCTACACCAGGGGTGCCTAACCTTACATGAACCAAGATCTACTTCAACAGTTGCCAGTCTGCCGGGATCTACCTGCCTACATACATTGCCAGATTGAAAGCTTCAAATGCTAACCTTTTCCTCGGCTCCGCTCGCGTTCAAAGTTACTCTCTGCAGCACACTCGCTCCACCCCACACTCTCACTACTTACAAACATTACGCACTGCCCTATTCCCCTCTGCATGTTCGGCAAGGTATTACAGTCTGCTTTCACATCTCTAGATCTGTTATTATCAAAAAACAAATTGCTGAAGTGAAAGGTATGTCACAAAGCGATATTGTAACATACGGCACATTTTTAAGTGGGTATACAACATAAACCTGTGTATCATGTAGACTTCACAAAAAGTTCACTTTGTGGCTTCGGTTGCAAAGCAAATGCTATCTAACATAACACCTTTGAATTGGAGAGAGTAGGGGAGATTCTAGGTACACGGAGAAAGGAGGATATTTCAAAGTCATTTTAAATAAACTAGGGCAAGAATGAACGTTATATTATTTATTTTATGATTACTTGGATACACTTTCCAGGACACATACTTTAACTTTAATATGTTTTATTTACGTTGTTTAGAAATGGAAAGATAAATAGTGTGGTAGTGTGAAATCCCTTTTAGCCATTGGAGCTGATACCATCTGTAACGAGATGCTGTGAATCAATGCACACACACACACACACACACACACACACACACACACACACACACACACACACACACACACACACACACACACACACCCAAGCACAGTCCACCAAGTGTTCAAAAAGGTACCTTATCCAAACTTAACTACCTTACCAAAGATATCCCGAAGGAGCGCTAGTCTGTTGGCCGATGGTTCGACCTTGCGCAAATGAAAGCCACAAACATAAAACCGTGGCCTGTGAATTCTGAAGCAGAAAGCCCCCTGAGCTCACCCTAACATCTCATCAACCTGTACCTCTCCCGTGATTCCCCATCACCTTTGTCACTCTCCTGGTGCAGACCTCAGCAAGGCAGTTATCATCATTTTAAAATTCCTCATGCTTGCCTGGTAGTCGCCACCTGAGACGGAGGGAGGTTTTCCTCCTTAATGGATCGGGAGCACAAACAAAGATTCTGAAGGGTAATGGCCCGCCGATTGACAGGTTGAAAAGGCAGGCGAGGGGCCCAGAAGGAAAGGCTAATTGGGCTGAATGGAACATTTGCATTAAGGAACGGCAAAGGTGTTTCCTCGCCTAATCGCTTCTCCTTTCTGAGGGTAAAAAAAAATAAAAATAGGCAGGCAAACACTTACCCGGCGAGGTTAAATCGGCCAGTTAAGTAGGCCACTGTGTGCCATCAGTCCAATGACCTCCATCCTTCTCCTGTCCTCCATATTATGTCGAGGGGACGCCCTCCCTCCCACCGACGGCGATGAGCCCGGGACGCCGCTAAGCTAAAGCACCGACCCCGAAGACGCAATCTTCAGAAGTTGAAAAGAAGTGCGATTTCACTTCAATCGAGAGGAGCGAGAAAGTGTTTAATGGTCAGCGTGACTGCAATAAAGGAAATCACATTATTTAGTGTCGGAGCGAAAATTAAGTTAGGAGAGGGTTTCATCACTTATGTTTGCAGCTAAGGTCAGTCTTCACCTTGTATTGGGTTGTAACCAATAAGGAGAGGGAAAAGAGAAAGAAAGATGTTAAGCGTTATCTGTGGGCAGTGGATAAGAGCCTTGTGGAGTATTCCTGAGAGAGGCATTTCCTTTTATTGTCCTGCTTTTCTTCTCCTCTCCCATGTCTCGGGGCTCAAGATGACATCACTCACCCCCGAGAGAGAGAGAGAGAGAGAGAGAGAGAGAGAGAGAGAGAGAGAGAGAGAGAGAGAGAGAGAGAGAGAGAGAGAGAGAGAGAGAGAGAGAGAGAGAGAGAGAGAGAGAGAGAGAGAGAGAGAGAGAGAGAGAGAGAGAGAGAGAGAGAGATGGCAGGGACCAGAGGGGGGGGACATTAAGGAAACTGACAAAAAGATAGATTAGGAGATAAGGGAGGTGTTACAGATTGATAAAGACAGAGAGACGGGGAAACGCAGACTAAATAAGAAAAAGGAGAGACAAGAGGCAGGATGCTATTTTCATTGGCTTACCTTGTTATCTTCCTCCAACATGGCCTCCACTTCCAATAAGACTTATCTAATGCAATGGGATCTCCAAAACACTGGCCCCCTGGTGCAATGACTACTGCCAAGTGCACAGGCGCACATAACAGATACAAGCTTTACAGGCAGTTTACCAGTCAAAATTGAAAACACTTGTTTGTTTCATTATTGGTTGAATATGTGTATTCATAGAGCGCAATTCATTATCGATAACATTTTCTTCTGTTGAAACAGAGGTAAAAGAGATCACCCGCATTTCATCCGCAAAATAAGAGCAAACAGTACAAGCACATAATGAAAGTATGTGTTACAAGTCAGTCACCTGCCAGTTGTTAAGTTTGAACTATTATTTAGCTTTTATTTAAGCAATAACTTATGACTATAATATTATTAAACTTTCTGATTACTGAAGAAACCCAACATGCATTATGAATGGGTAAAAACTATATTTGTTCAGTTTTAATTCAGCGAATCCTAATCACGTAATCATGTGGTCACCTGTCCCAAAAACTGTTCCAACACGCCTGGTGTTCATTGAGTCATGAAAACAGGCCAACGGGAAGCAAGGAAATCAACCTGCCTCTCTGTTACTAACGTGATGGGGCTAATGGTGTGTGCCTAACACATGCACACACACACAAGCACAAGCAAAGATAAACACACTGCACATGCACACGCACACAGACAGATACATACATGCACACAGGCACCCACGCATCACACATACACACACACACACATACTGCATGAATCTTGCACACCTGCCTCCCTGAGGTCATCATTTTTTATGGATGCCATGGATATGGAAGCACACCATTGAAAAAAGTGAACACAAAATTAATGTATATATATATCTTGTATAAAGGACCACTTGGGCGACAAGTGTGCTACCATGTCACAGTATGCAGGTGGTTACACAGTACTCAGTGTCGACCGCATTGTTTCTATGATGGAACTTCCCTCATGCATCTCCGTACCCTGTGTGTTTGGGTTACACAACGACACAGACCCGCAGAGGACAGACACCACAAGCAGCCGCACTCTTCGGTTCATGTGGATACTGTGGTGGTGGTGGTGATGATGCAGATATAATGTGAATGGCTAATGTTTGCAGCATGCACACACACACACACACACACACACACACACACACACACACACACACACACACACACACACACACACACACACACACACACACACACACGACCACAGACACACAGATATATACGCATGGGCGTGAAGGGAAGAGGAGGGGATGTTGGTATGGTGTCAGGGACACACCCACCCCCATTCACACACACACAGACACACACATATATAGACAGTGGCGTGGGCGTGAAGGGAAGAGGATGGGATGTTGGTATGGTGTCAGGGCGCATCAGACTGCGTGTCACTCTGGTGACGAGATCAAGTGGCGGCTGAAACATTAGCTTAGCAACAATGTCAAAGCCTGTTTAGTCTCACTCCTCAGCATGCCGGCGAGAGATAAATCACTTTACACTGCAGTGATCACTTTTAGAAAAATCCTCTAGTGTGTGTGTGTGTGTCTGCTGCCTATTTATCCTAGCCGATCCCCCCCCCCCCTCCCTGTACAAACACTTAGCGATAATTATGATTTGGGTTGAGAGACGTGAGTGAGCACAAATCTGTGTCATGACGATGAAGCCTCTCTTTTAATTTGTCACACAATTCATCACATAGCGCTCCCCTTTTGAATTTGTATTTATTTACCCATAATGCAACACTCCAAGGTTATCACCGGCACCGCGAGTGGAAGCAGCAGAATGAATCCAGACCATCAGTCACCAATTCTATTTCCCGGGCCCAGGGAGGTGGTACAGCCGGAGGGGAGGAACAATGACTTACACACCTCCACTTAGCCCCAGCTGAGAACCCCCCGCCACCCCTGAGATAGAGTCACCACGGGGGGGCCCCGTCGCAGGCTAAACGCACCCCTCCGACGGAAGACCCTCAGGGCCCCCATTGTACATTCGTCCCTCAGTGGGGGCCCCCTCACCTCGTCGCAATCTCCAGCCAATCACCGTCCCTGGAGACGGACTCATTTGTGTAGCGCCCCGAGTGAACTTGATGTGGGCTGTGTAGCGGAGTTCGCTCCGGAGACAGCCTGGACCAGCTGTGTTGGTTACCTGTCTGTGAAAACGAATAACGAAAACGCTGCTATGAGCGTGATGCTCTTTGTGTGTGTAAAAGAAAAACAAAGAGAAAAGGACGAAAAAGTGAAACTTTTCTCGAACAACGCACTGCGTCCCCGGGCCGTTTCCACAAGAGTGATGCATGGTAACGCAAGGTGAAGCGCTCAGCGTATGACGTGACACGGAGATAGAGCTAGGACATGCTGATAACATCACGACGCGACAACCCAACACAATATGCTTTCACAAGCCCCGAGTTGTGTCCCCCCTCGAACACGCCATTCAAAGCCAACATTTATTTTTCTTCTTCTTTTTCAGAAAAAAACGTCCCCCATTTCTGGGTGTTGTCGGTAGATGCACTATCTAGTGGAGTCTGGGGTCTCTGTGGGCAGGAGGCTGCACACCCTTATCTTCCTCCCGGTGTAGATTGCTCTGAGAAGGAATCAGACAGCAGCTTGCCTTTCAACAGCGAACAGTCTCTGTGGGTCGTGGACCCACAGAGACCCATCCCCTCCCCCCACCCCTCCAGCCAAATAAAAAAGGGGCCACATCCATATGACCCAGTAGTACCCAGAGATAGGCTGTCAAAGGCAGGGGGATGGATAAGGCCGGGGGCTCCTTCTCCACCCTTTGCTTGTCCGTAATGTTTGTGTTCTGCTACTATATTTAACAGGCAAAGAACAGGATGAAAGTTGGGCGAAAATCGCTATAGAAATCTTTATGTGTTTGTAGTCATCTTCCTCTTAACAAGCGGATGGACATTTGTGCGTGTGTGTGGGTGTGTGTGTGCGTGTGTGTGTGTGTGTATGTGCCTGTGTGATTTCCTTTCTTTTTCTGTCCATTTCATTTGTTTGTGATTTTCTCTTTCCCCGGCATAGGCGGGAATCCAACGAGTGGTTGTTACAAAAACACTTTCCACTGACAGACAAGAAAGATGTATTTCAAAAACGGAAGACATGTTGAAACAGTGAAGGGGAATAGGAAAGGCGGAAAAGGTTAAATTATCTCTTGGCATTCTATTGACACTCATTTGACAGTTGACTCAGTGCATCTCATGTAATGTAATGCACACTCCTGAATCCTGCCGCTTTCCATACAGACAGCCCGTAAAGGGGATCTATATCTGGAGCTGAGGAACAAAGCTCATGTAGTAGGTCTTTTCTTCTGCTCGACTTCAACCGTCAAGAAGCTGTTTGTAGATCTTGACGAATGTGACATTCCACAGGGATGTGTGTCATTACATGTTTTGTCTCTTAGCTTTTCCCTGATGGAATGGTCTCGGAACTGTGTGTGTGTATGTGTGATTGTGTGCACCTCTCTGTGTGTGGGTTTGCTTTGCATGTGGCTATGTGTTTGTATGCACACTCTTCTGTGTGTTTGTGTGTGTCTGTGTGTGTGTGTGTGTGCGTGTGTTTGTGTGCGCGTGTGTATGTCTACGTATGTAAGTGTGCACCTCTTTGTGTGTGTTTGCTTGTCTATGAGTGTGGTGGTCTTTGCATGTAGCTATGTGTGTGTATGAGCACACACACTTACGTGTTTGTGCGCTACTGTGTGGATGCTAGTTTGTGTTTTTGTGTGGGCTACTGTGTGTGTGTTTGAGGATGCCTGCATGTGTGTGTGTGTGTGTGTGTGTGTGAGTGCAAGTCCATATTCAATGCATAGAAAAAAGCGCATCCCAGTCAGTGTCACGAGACGAGCCTCCCCTGTCGACGTAATCACTAGCGAGGTCGCCACGGATCAGCACTCCTACATGCCTCTACTGAAACGCCTTTTAAAACAAGCGTCTCCCACTGTCTCATGGCACTGAGGCAGAACCCCCGGTGAAGGCATCTGCCACATCTAACCCAGCCAAGATACCCTAATCTGTGCTGAGTGCTGAGAAAACAGCCAGTCGGAAAGGGCAACGAATATCTTCAAAACAAATAAGGAACATTTATCAGTGAGACGATGGCAGAGATGAGTTAGTTAAGTGTCAATGTTTGGTATGTGATTGAGCAGCATTGCTGTTGAGGGCAGCAGCCTTGGTCCGACTCTTCACATCCGAATGGAGACGGACAAGGTGTGAAGTTCTGGGGGGGAGAGAGAGTGGCCGTGTTTCGTGCGTGGTGTTTTGTTTTTCCTGACAACTAGACAGCTTTCATACCTCTGGATTCTGTGTGAATATTTAAAGGGCAGGTTCCATGGACTGATTGAGGGATTGATTCATGTGTTCATTCGTGCGTGTCTTTGAGTGTATTATCGCTTGCATTACCCAGCTGTGATTGACACAAATCTTCCAGGGTGCATAAATGGCCTACACGCACTGAATTTCATTAGAAGGGAACATTTTGAACCTAAGCCTCTGACGGATGTCCAATTAACCCAAACAAGCTGGATTTCAAGACAAATATGAATGCTATACAAACTATATTTTGCCTGTAGACATACGGATACAGATAGCCAAAGTGGCTATGCTGTGCACATGCCTATTTTTGTGCTTCTGAACCCAGACATAGAGGATGCTATGTACAGAAATCCATAAGAGCCCAGACATTTTGTTACAATGTTTCAACTGTGCCCATAGAGGGGAAAATGTATTGCATGTCAATCATTATGTTCAAGCTCCGAACAAAACAAGTCCAAAATAAGTACTTTTCAAAACGGTTAAGTCGTTATGCTTAAAATATATTTACGTGTGTTTATATACATAGTGCATCAGAGCCATGGTTATGTTCCCTGCAGTGTTTGCAATGATAAGCATCAGTGCAGCTCGCAGCTACAAAACAGCCTGGACACTGATCTGCTCTGCGATTGTTGCGCCATCCTCATCCTAGATGTACCACCGATCTAGATAGATAGATCGATTAAGATAGCTATTAAGTCACTTAGCAGAGCTTTTAATCCAAAGCGGCTTACAGTGATTTAGATTATTTAAGATACATGTCATTCATGAGCAGGTAGGGGTTAGGCATCTTCCTCAAGGATTCCCACGGGTAGACTTCGAACATTGGGGTTTGAACTCAGCACCTTATCTCTTTTGATTCCAACCCCCTAACGCTACACCACGTCCGAAATATCTTCCCAGAGGGAAGAAGCTCTGTGGTGTGTTTTCAGGGATGACCGCCATCGCATGCTCCACTGCTAATGACGGGAGTGTGTTTGGGTATGCTTCCACTGAACTTATTGGTCCAAATTAGTGTTCTTCAAAGCAGTTAACTGAAAACTACGCGGTTCAGAGAATCATGTTTATGTATGTGTGTGTGTGTGTGTGTGTGTGTGTGAATCTTTCTGTCTTTAGGGGTCTGTGTGTGAACCACACACATCACAGAGGCTACTCGTGTGAGAGTCCAAGTAACATATTTCCTTTCTTTTACTCCTTTCTTCGTCCAATTACTAATCTCCATGCCTCTCTCTCTCTCTCTCTCTCTCTCTCTCTCTCTCTCTCTCTCTCTCTCTCTCTCTCTCTCTCTCTCTCTCTCTCTCTCTCTCTCTCTCTCTCTCTGCGTTCTCCAGAAACAGATGTCAGCGTGCCCTGGCTCCATTAGCCACGGCTCCTTCCGGGTATAACTCTCCGGCTCCATCCTCTGCCCGGCCTGCGGACATCAGGCCCAACCTCCTCCTTCCCTCCCCCCACCGACCCTCCCCCATCCCCCGTCCCCCATCCATCTGCCCGGACACAAGGTGGCGGCGGTGGTGGTGGCGGTGGTGGTGGTGATACTCACAGACTGTGACGGCAAGGCAGTCGGCCAAGAGCGGGTTCTGTCTTCCCTATAACTCCTGCCGGAGGTGGAGGAGTATGAGGTGGACTCTGGTCATCCCTCTCCAGTAAGTGGCCATTAAGGGGGTAGACGAGTGACAGTGCTCTCCTCTATGAGTAGTGGTGGACCGCTCACTGATCACACCGCTACTCTCAAACTTCTCCCCACTACTGCTACTGCTACTTTGCTCGGCGGGCTTTTGAAGGGGGGGTCGAGGGGTGAAGGGGAGGGGAGGGGACGGGGGCGTAGGGGTGTAAGAGTGCCAGCTGTTTGCTAGTGATCCATCCGTCAGCGTGAGCGTGTTAGCGTGTTCGCCCTCGTGGCGTTCGGCGGCGGAGGTGTCGGGGAGCGGGGGGGGGGGGGGGGAGGGGTTCAGACACTCGTCATCTCCCATCAACCGACTGCTGCTTGCTATTCTGTAAGCTTCGGGCGGGGGCAGGCGGGGGTGCAGTGGGGTAGGGGAGGGGATGGTGCAGATGGAACTGGAAATGAAGAGTAATTGGTAAATTTAGCAAGAGGAGATGTTCTTTGTTTTTTTTGGCCGATTTCTTGTAATAAGCCCACACTGTTTCAACTTGTGTGCATTGTGTTTTTTTTGCGTTTCTGCGTGGCTATAATTGAATTGAGCAGAAAATGACAGGAGGCAGAAGTTAGGCAGAGCCTGTTATCAGATTAGTTTCAGTTTAAGCCCTGCAAGGAGATTTACTTTTCTTGAGCCATTTAGGCAGAGTTTTCACCGAATCACCTTGCAGGGAATTTGGTTCCATGTACTTATGGAGAAGTAATTTCCAATTTGAGGCATCAATTCCTCCCTGGATTGAATTTGTCAATAGTCTTATATTATTGGATCTTTCTCAAGGATGCCTACGGGTACTGGGATCCGACCCACAACCTTTCAGCTGAAAGACGACTCTGATAGTTTACAGTGACACTTAGTTTTCTTAGTAATCACATTTACACCCAATATATATTTTTTGCCATAAAAGACAACCCAGAATATCTTTGAGGCACTGGTGGATTATAATTGACCTTCAGGAGTTCCCGAGACCTGGCACTATCCCGATCAAACAAAACCCAATATCCTATTTTCATCAATGCTCTTTCTGTGAGTGTCCTTCAATTCCACCAAGCTGTCCTCTCCTCAGCTATTCCCGCAAACAGCGAATAAATTACTAGGGGTTGCCCAGAAGCTGTTAGTTCTGTGTTATTTATTTATTTTCTTCATTGCTATTTATTTGTCACAGGTCCAGGGCTTTTTAATATATAAAATGTTGAATTTATGTATCTCGGTTTTCTATGTCGGGTAATCTTTGTGGCCGGCGTGGGAGAATTAAGCCGCGCCATGCCACAGCTGTCTTCACCTTCTTTAATTCTTCTTCCCTGCTTCTCTTCATTGCTTCTAAGTCTCTCTCTCTCGCTCTCGCTCTCTCTCTCTCTCGCTCTCTCTATCCCTATCACTCTCTCTCTCTCTCTCTCTCTCTCTCTCTCTCTCTCTCTCTCTCTCTCTCTCTCTCTCTCTCTCTCTCTCTCTCTCTCTCTCTCTCTCTCTCTCTCTCTCTCTCTCCCCTCCTCCTCTGGCCCAATCTAAGACATCCATCAGATGGAAGGTGATAAGCTCAGGGAGCGTGGGGCGGACTGCAGCCGTTATGGTAGCCAAGCTCCACACTAGGCTGGGCTTAATTTGCACTGACTGGCTGGCTGAATGGCTGGCTCGGTAGCTTGCTGATTGTCTTTGTAGATTACTGGCTGTCCAGTTGGCCGGCGGATTTGACTAGTTTGGTAGCTGTCTGTCTGTCTGGCTGTCTGGTTACCTCTCTGGATTGCTGACTGGCTTGGTAGCTGTCTGTCTGTCTTTCTGACTGACTGGCTGTCTTTCTGGTTGGCTGACTGGCTTGTTGGCTGGCCAGCTGTCTGTCTGGCTGACTGGCTGTCTGTCTGGTTGGTCACTGCTCGTCTGCATCACAACATAAGAGTGAATATCTTATTTTATCTTGTGGTGTGAGTATCAGATATGTGTGCCCATGTCTGTGTGTGTGTGTGTGTGTGTGTGTGTGTGTGTGTGTGTGTGTGTGTGTGTGTGGACATCCATGAGATATGTTGTTATGTAGGTAATGCTAATGATGCTCTGTGGCTGTGTGTCGCTGGAAGAAAGGGGATACTTTTAATTACAGGGTAGCCCAGACTGCGTACAGTACTATGTGAGCGTGTGAGGCACAACCAGTAGTGTGAGCTTACGTGCTCGTGTTTCAAAAAACCCTCAAAAACGTCCTCCCCTTAACAAGCCTCTCCTTCAGTCCACCTCCCGTCCCGGCCAGGCACCTCCGACCTCGACGCGATCACACTGTAAATCCAGGGGTGTCTCGCCCACCCCCCACCTCCATCTCCCGTTAGTGTGTGTGTGTGTGTGTGTGTGTGTGTGTGTGTGGGGGGGGGGCGAGTGGTGGAGAGAATAGCAGCACTTATGCTTTCAGCAGAACATTTATCTGAGTCCCATCCCCGTTTTTATTTATCTCTGCGCGAGAGCATTCATGTGTCACATTCCCCCGTAACCCCCGGAGACGCGCGGGAAGACAATGGCTCCGCGGCGGCGTTTCCTCCGCGCTCTGTCTCTGTTCAGCAAAACATGACGAAACAAATGAACCAATTAAGTGTGCTGGTGGCGGCGGCAGGCCCCCTGGGTGGTGGCGGTGCTACTGGATGTGGTTGGGAAAGGGGGGGGAGGGGCGGGGGATCCGTGGAGCTGAGACGGCCTGATTAGCTCACACAGGTAAGGGCCTGACTGGAGAGGCACAGCCCGCCTTGACAAGTGGAGCGGGGATAGCTCTTGAGGATCTAATGGGGGAATATTGCACTGTTTACACATGGGGGGGAACAGGGGGGGAATTTAGTATTCAGATAATTTAGGACAAAGTTGTTGCCGCTTCGGTGCGTGCGTGCGTGTGTGTGTTTGTGTTTGTGTGTGTGCAGCTGTGTTCAGCTGTGTTTTCGTGCCCATGATTGGGTTTGTGTGTCTGTGTGTGTGTGTGTGGTGTGTGTGTGTGTGTGTGTGTGTGTGTGTGTGTGTGTGTGTGTGTGTGTGTGTGTGTGTGTGTATGGATGTGTGTGTTTGCATGTGTGCAGGTGTATTTCTGTGTCCATGCTTGGGTTTCTGTGTGTGTGTATGCGTCTGTGTGTGCGTGTGTTTGTATCTGTATGTGTTTGTATGCGTGTGTGCGCACGTGTGTGTGTGTGTGTGGGTGTATGTGCGTGTGTTTCTGTCTGTGTGTCTGAGACACAATTCCATTCACCGCCTTGTCATATCAAGCGTACTAAAGATGATGAAATAAACACGTTGACAAATGTAGACGCTGGACTTAACCGCATTTGGGTCAGAGCTCCGAGCGCGTGCAAGGCGAGTCACTCCAATGAATCCACACGCTGGTGAAGGACTGTTTAAGCCACTCTAACTTTATTTCCATTGATCGCAAACACTTCTCCAACGTCTGGATGGAATCCTGCTTGACTGTAAACAAGAGTGATCAGTTAATACCTGGGGTATTGATCTGGGCATGACCCTCTTATATTGAATCCTCCTCGATGACACCGTTCCATTCCTCTGCTCGCCTGTGCAACAACCAACAGATAGGAAAGTAAAGTTGGACATAAACTGCTGACATTTGTTTTTCCAGAATAAGGGAGGAAGTGTGTTTTTTATTTTTTGGAAAGGGCACCACAATTCTGCCTTAAAATATGACTGCAAAGGTCACATTGAACTGAAATGATTTTCAATTCAATAAGTGAATACGGAGATGCACCAAAAAAACAAAAAACAGTTCTTTTTGATAAGTGTTTAAAATTTGGACCCAGCTGTGCAATTTTAAGAGGTCGTCCTGATTGTGTTCTTGTACCTGTGATGCATGAAAACGTTGGTGAAATGTTCATTAAAATAATTGAATACTGAATAGGTCGCCACTCACCTTGGTCCCTGAATGGGGTCTGATTTGGAATCCGCCAAAAAAATAAACCCACAATTGTCTAATTTGGACGTTTTGCATTGACCTTTTCCTCGCATTAAAATATGCGAATCCATTTTATAGTTATTATTACCATCACTATTCTCACACACCATCTTATTATTATTATTGTTATTATTATTTGTTCATATTTTCTATTCACCTTTACTCTGACAGCAACGACCCTCTCTGGTCTTGTGTGAGGAGTGTAGGACATGCAAACTCCCCTTTTTCATCTCACTGGCAGAAAAATATTCTGAGGCAGCGCATGTCCCCCGCGGTCCATTTGTCACCGCGTGAGCAACGCCAGGAGCTGTCCTTGGGGCTGACCACCGGTCATTGCTCTCCCTGACACAGAAAGAAAGAGAGAGAGAGAGACAGGGAGAGAGGGTGAGAGAGAGAGAGAGAGAGAGAGAGAGAGAGAAAGAGGGAGAAAACATGGAGGAAGAGAGGAGGTGGGAGAGGAAGCCTATAGGTGTGAAAGGGAGAGAAACACAGAGAGAGAGAAGAGAGGAAGATGGCGGAGAGGGAGATGGAGAGAGAGAGAGAGAAGGCGAGCTATAGGTGCGAGATGAGGAAAAAACAGAGGGAGGGAAGGAGAGAGGAAGAGGGAAGAGATAGAGACAGAGAGAGATAGAGAGAGTGGGATGGAGAGAAAGGGGTCCGACACGGCCCCAATAACAGATCTGTCCCACTCAGCAGAGCCCAGGGAGCGCACGGCCGGCCTGTCAGCACCTCTCATTAGTCAAAGTCATGTGACACTGATTACTGAAAGCCCTGATTCAGTCTTTCTCTCCCCAGCACCCCCTGCACACCCCCCTTCTCTCTCTCTCTCTCTCTCTCTCTATCCATGCAGGGCTATAATCTGTGTCAGCCATAGGTACATCCAATATGTGCCTGTGTGTGTGTGTGTGTGTGTATATGTCTGTGTGTGTGGTTGTTTGTGTGCGTGTGTGTGTGTGTGTGTGTGTGCATGTGTGTGTGTGGTTGTGTGTGTATGTGTGTTTGTATGTGCCCATGCAGACAGAGGACAACGTCCACATAGATGCTACTGGGCGAGGGGTTAGATAAAGTAAAACGCACACACCAAGAAACACACACTCACAGATTCATACATGCGCACTCGCACATACGTTTCAACGCCCCCACTCCTCCCCCAACCACCGCCACTGGCTCCTACTTGCCACCCCCCCCCCAAAATTGCTTGGACGGCATTTCATTTCATTAAACAATTCTCCTCCAATCTTCTACAGCGGACTAAAGCCTTCATTAAAAAATAAATAACAAGAGAGCGATAAAGGGGGAAAAGCAGCTCTATTTAAAATCAATTTATTGATTTTTTGTGCCGGGGTGTAAATAAATATGAAATGGCATTATTGCACATGGAGGCTCTCACGCTGCCAGCAGCACTGGAATTACGGGGGATGAAGTGTGCCGTTCGTTTAGAGTTTATCATTTTTATTGATCGGCTTGACGTGTCGCTGCGCTGAGCGGGCCCTGATTGCTCTTACTTAATCATCTCAATGCCGACGCGTTGGAAAGACAGGGGGCGAGAGACAGAGAGACAGAGAAAGAGAGAGGGAGGGACGGAGGGAGAGAGAGAGACAGAGAGGGAGAGGGAGAGACCGAGGGAGAGAGACAGAGAGAGGGGGGGTCAGAGGGAGAGAGAGAGAGAGAGACAGGGAGAGAGAGAGGGAGAGGAAGAGAAAGAGGGAGAGAGAGAGAGAAAGAGAGATAGAGAGAGGGGTGGTCGAGGGGTCACATTGAGAGAGAGAGGGACGTGGATAGAAAGAGAGTTTCAGAGAGAGAGAGAGGGTTAGAGAGAGAGAGAGAGAGAGAGAGAAGGTTTGATAGTAAGACACATGACTCCATTCTAGCAATTTGAGCCGTGTCACTATGGACTTTCTTATTAACACGCGCCAAGCCTCCCTCCCGTCGCTCCGCTCCCCGGCCTCCCAGATTGATGTCGGCTACTAACGGTATAATTAACGTCCTACACGTACAGCCAAAAGGCAGTGCTTTAACACATGAGCTTGTTTAGTTGAACCACAGTTGACCGGTTGCAAAGGGTATTTTATATGCTTTGTGTGATTCATCTTTCAGAGGGAATTTAGCCAGGGGTTTTGGCTGCATCTCTCTCTCTCTCTCTCTCTCTCTCTCTCTCTCTCTCTCTCTCTCTCTCCTCTCTCTCTCTCTCTCTCTCTCTCTCTCTCTCTCCCTCTGCCTCCCTCCCCTCTCTTTCAATTGTATTTTTATTATTCCCTCACAAACAAGGGGCAAGGCTTCTATCGTGTCTATGATTGAGGGGGGAGAAAGGGTCGTGCTGCTCTGGGCTAACATAGACTTATGTCGGGGTTATGAGGATCGGAGCCTGTATATATGTAGCATGAAATATAGATGTCCAATGATAGCTCAAAAATGTAAGATCTCTTTATTTAGCGAATAACTGCACTTGCCTTCACTGCCGCATGCCCTTGAGCAAACAATGAAGAGGTTTTTCTGAAGATGACCATTTATTTTTAATGACCCATTCATCAGTTAACTGGAATTACATTCTTCGAAATCATCACTATTTAATGTGGCCTTGTCCTGGTGAATGCAGGCGGTGTAACGTGTGCGGGACGGAAAAAGCTTTTAGCGTGGACAACGGGGAGGTTTCCATTGATTATCTGCTCACTTCTGTATTCCCACTTTTATTTCATTACCCCCCAATGCCTCTGGCATGTGTAGCCTCTCGCTTTGTAGTTCAATCTCCACCGCCGCGCTGCCTTTATTTATATATGTGTGTATTGTCATTTCTTTGACAGCCAAAGCTGATAAAGACAAATGTTGCAAACATTCTCTCAAAGCAAATGTCTCATATTACCCCCTGCCTGCGCTTTACATCCGGCACTTGTCATTTATTCATTCTCATTCTTATTTTAACCCTGTCAATTATGTAGAATAATGTCACTCTGTGGTTTGCGTTAAGTCAGTGCAGTGCCAAAATCAGCTGACATATATTTCTTTAATTGCCATTATGCACATGGTGTAACTATTTACCAGAAATAGATGAATCAGTCTTTATACTAATTAATCAGAATATCTATAAAACAAATCTACCAAAACAAATCTGTACTGCAGTCTCTGTAATAAAAGTTAAATTAAGTCACAATATAAATAGTATCTTACTTTTTAATTTATGCCAGAGATGGTAGCAGCAAAACAAAATATTTCACTTCAGGGGTGGAGAAGAAGCAGAGTACAAAGACAACCAGGTTCAGCATGGTTTCCCCTTGTCCAGCTGTGAGAAAGAAAATGGCCGCCAACAAGGAAAGACACTCCTGTGTCTCCGTGAAGGCCAAACAGGGGCCTCAGAGGACAGACAGCAGGGGGGCGGGGCGTGCCTCTGCATACAAACACCCTGCTGCGGTCCTCCTAGCGGGGCACTCCGGTCCGCAGGACAGCGTCCTGTGAGTCCAGCCGGGCTACAGATGATGAAAAGATACCGAGGGCGAAGGAGGCAGGGAGTCCCTCGTCTCCTCGACGGGTCTTGCCTCAAATACTTTGTTCTTCATGTGGCATCACACCGTCACCTGCTGTCCTCCCGAGGAGGGTGTGTGGGGGGCAAGAGGGGTGGTGGGGGGGGTTGAGTGGGTGAGGAGTGAGGGAAGGGGGGGCTACCAAGTCTGTCTGTCCTCCATTGATCCGCATGATACTGCATGACCTTGGTCAGTTCCAGAAGCTACTCCTTTTCTTTATTACAGCGCCTACAGCCAGCCTTTCAACCCCCCCCCCCCCCCCCCCCCCCCCCCCCCCCCCCCCCACACACACACACACACACACACACACACACACACACACACACACACACACACACACACACACACACTACACACACACACACACACACACACACACCCCCACCGGAGAAAGCCGGCGGAAAAAAGAGCCCTCTGCTAGCTCTCTGGTGGTCGCCTCCTTGACCAGAATGCTAAGCAACTGCTATGCACCCCTCATCCCCTTCATCCACACTTAGCCCCTCTGACCGATCAGTTAGCCATTCGTCAATCTCCCCTCGGAGCGACCGCCGCGCGCCTCTCGTCAGGCTCCGTGTTTGTGTGTGTGTGGGGGTGTGTTGGGGTGGGGGTTGGGGTCTGTGTGTGTGTGCGTTGGTTTCCCTGTCAGTGTATGGGGCCTGTGTGGATGTTATATGTCAGTGGCAGTAAATCCTCAGATGGCTTTGTCTCCATTTGAACAAGGCCAAGAAGAGAGGACTGCCAGGCTGACAGTTGCTTGGCCATCGCAAACGGACTTTGTGTATCGCTGCAAAAGCTGGGCCGAGAGAGGGAGGGAGGGGGAGAGAGAGAAAAACAGGGAGGGAAGGAGAGAGAGAGAGAAAGAGGGGGGGGGAGAGAAGGAGGGGGAGAGATAGAGAAGGAGAGAGAGAGAGAGAGAGAGAGGGGGGAGAGAGAAAGAGAGAGAGAGAGAGAGAGAGAGGGATAGAATCCGGATCATTGGCTTGCTGGACCAAATAGAACCCTACCAGCCCCCTGCTGTGTGAATGTCCATACTGACCGAATCATTTGTTCAAAGGGAAAAACTGTCTTTTATGTCTCACTGCATCTTTTGGTTTGGACGCTCTGTTGTTCTATGTACGACTGCACCATTCTGCGTTGAGAGAATTCAGACTGCTTATTTTTTCTGTTACGGTTAATTTTTTAGTAAACATTATCATTATTATACTAGTTTTACAGGTATTAATACACAAATTGGTAGATGTACAGAGGAAGATAGTGAGATTGTGTGTGTGTGAGAGAGAGAGAGAGAGAGAGAGAGAGAGAGAGAGAGTGTTCAAGTGGATTTGAAACAGGAAGTGTTCTGGTCTCGATGGCCCAGTTGGGACTGAGATGAATGAGAAGAAGTAAAATATGTGTTTTGGATGCTTCCGGCCTTGGAGGCCTAACCCACTTTACTATACAGTATCTCTCACCATCCCTCACTCCCATGGCATACTAAGAAGCTGTTTCATGTTAACCCATTTTACACCATGTTTCTCTCTGCAGGTTGTTATTGAAACTTTGATCAATTATTGTTTAAACCCAAGGAATAATACCTTGAATATTTACAAGGTAAAGGTTTGATTGATTTTGTTCAGATTTAGTTCCCCTGCAATTAGTGTATTATAAGGTTCCAGGTGGCTTTTGAGGAATGCATGCAGACATAAAAGGCATAGCTGTCAGGATTGGTTTCCCTCCATAGTTTGTTTATACTAGACACAGTCTTTGATCATGTAAAATTAATTCACATGGCACTGCCTGCTCTGGAAAACTCAACAATAGTTGCATGTAATTTCATGTGTATTACCCCATCCTCAAACAGCTGTTTTTGTGACTTTAACCTCCAATACTTCCCGCTCACTTTCCCCTTTGAAACGAATGTGACCGCTAGAGTCAATGGATCTCTTTACAACAAGTGGCAATAGAACTCGTCGAATGGACCTTTTACTCTGGAAAACTGTAAACCTCTCGCAAACACTCCTCGTAAGACCTTTAATACAGCCTAATGAAAGTTAATACACAGTATTGCCAGTACAGGCTGATTTCCAATGGAGTTTAAGTACTGAAACAGAGAGAAAGGGAGCATACACTATTTGTCAACAACCAATTCTGTGGCGAGAGCTCCAAATAAAACGTCCCAGTCAATGGCGACGGGCTCTTTTCAATTTAATAAAAGAGAGAAGAGGGAAGACGCCTTGTTTACTGGACTTGACTTCAGTTTCTACCCACAGAGCAGATACACACATGTGGTGGCTTATTAGCACTCCCAAAGGGAAATCAATGCAATTTATGAAAATGATCATTTAAAGTTAGCAGATAGCTTCCAAACGACCTCATTAGCTATTAAGGCGGGCTTCAACTCCATTATTTATCTTAAAAAAAGTTATTAATACAATTAAAGCTGCTAAAGTACTACTAAATGTCACCAGTGTTAGTTTTAATTGCTATTACGATCGGGGTTGTTTTCATCGAGGCTTAAATAAAATATAATAAAATCATCAACATAACATGGAAATTTCACCGGATAAAGAACTCATATCCTCTTCTCAGAAAACCATGATGGTTTAATATTAAAGAGAACAAATTAGCCAAAGCTATTAAAGTGAGGTTATTAAAGTGCTAATAATAGGAAAGTACAAATAATATGAAATGTATTAAATAGCCAGGGATGTGTTTAACAAACAGTTGTGCTGCTGCCGTCTCAGCTCCTGTTACGACACAATAAAAGGTCATGAGAGCCCAGAGTGGCTCTCCAAAAACACAGGCATACGTTTCGGTCTCACTGGATGGAAGGAGTTGAGTGATCATTAAATAAAAACAAGCAGATGCTGACGTAGTTTGAAATAAATTCTCATGCCCTTCAGGGACCAACAACATGCCGAGTAACAACACGAATGGAATTGAATAGAATATAATATAACTTTATTGTGCAGTCAAGGTTGGAGATAAACTTTGACCCTGCCTGAGAATATTAAAGATGTACGCATACAGTTTTATTCCAATTCACTGACAGTGAATTTGTTTACATGTCATTCAGTAGCAGGTGGAGGATAGGTGCTTACAGGTGCGCCGTGCACCTTGTCGATCAAACCAAGCGCCCATCTGCTTGAAGTCAAACCACTACACTATCTTCCCCCGCCGCGACACATTAAAAGAACAGATACGATCCAGAAACAAACACATTGTGCACAAAACCTTAACATGAAGAGCATTGTTATACCATATCACATTGTGACTGGTTAAGTACCTCAGTTCAGTGTGGGACTAATGACCTTTTTGGATGGGTCACATTTAGCTAGCAGTGTGTTAAAAACGGCGTCTACAGAGCAAGGACCTTCAAAGTCTGCTCGTAGGGGCCTGGTTAGGATTGTTTATTAGGGCCAGGGATTTTTTAATATTCTGCTGAGTCATTTCCATCTAGCTATCTAGTCGCCTCTGTCGCCTGCCTGCAGATTTAACAATGCTGTCACAGTGCCACGGCTTACTGTGACGTGCAGTCAGGCTAGGCACGGGCGTCATCAACCCACGTCAATGGCCATATTACACTCAAAATAACACTGGACTAAATTAGGAAAAACTAAAAAGTTACAACACTTTGATTTTTTTCCAACAATCATTCGTTTGTTTATACTCCAAATGCCCAAAAGAGTCTATGACAGCGGGAAAACATAATTACAGTTCAATGAGTGGATATCAAGAGCTCCCCGCTTCACACCGCTGTTGTTGTCTAGACAGGGAAGGAACAAAATCTCAGGGCCCCGGCCATCAGAGTTTTTGGAGATGTGGGATGCACACATCTCTATGAGAATGGTCCCTGGTGTGTGTAGTCGACAGAGGGTCAGGCGCTGGATGGCTCCTCGATATCCTGGTGTGCGCAAGTGCTAAAGAAAGCCGTGATATGTTTAGAACTCACCTTGGGATGATTTAACTAAACGACAATGACAATTCAACTTTTAAGATGCTTCAGAAAATATATATTTTTTAAATTAATTAGAAAGAACTAAAAAGAGAGGCAAAGGCCAGCACTTGAAGACATGCATCAACGTAGATGGCACAAAGTTTTGACTTTGTGCCTTTGAGTTTGACTGGTATAAGGTAAAAAAGGTAGTGTTTGTTGCTAGCACTACCTGGATATGTTGTTTCCAATGTTTGCTATTCTCCAATAGCAAACAAAGCACCAAGATTTCACCTCACACACAACCTCAGATCTCCATTCAAACAACCGGCAATGGACAATATCACAGATCGATCCGGCTCATTTCGAGTCAGAGTTTGGAAATTGTAATTTCACATTATGAATCTCAAAGCTGTTACTTTTGTTTAAGTTTAGATCCCTACAGTTGTTGCAATAATGAATCGTGTAACAGGCCTATTCATATTATTTTAATGAAGAAAGTAATACCAGTCATTCATAATAATGGTTAGGGTTAGTGTAAGTGTTAGTGATGACACATTTTAGGAGGTCATTTCTGAAGGTATTTGTCTATAGTTTATCGGAAACACTGGTAAGCTATAATTCATAAGAGTGTATGGGGATATGATATTTATGTAAATCTGTATTTGAATATTCAGTGCCTATCCAGCCACTGACTTCACTGCATCACAGCAGGGCACCACATACAGCACACTTTCATCAAGGCTTGACTACTCCAGTAATGTATCTATTAATTAATATAATCTAGAGATGGAACATAATTGAATTAGCACAAGAGAAAACATCGAGGAAATCCTCCCAGCGTGTGATGATTATGCATTCTTCAACAGATGTAAACACTGCACTGGTTGATCTTTGCACAAGCACAACCACACAGCACGCACAAACACACACACATGCACACACACACAACGACACACAACATGCCCTGTGTATCCCTGAAATCATTGTTGACATAATGCGCACACAAATCAGCTTTTCCCGCAAATCCAAGCCAGAATACAGTATATCTAATGCAATGCTCCATGATAATTCTGCGTGGCAAGCTTTCCTCCCCCCCTCATCGTCGCCGAGCCCCACGGTATTAGCGTCTGAGCCGGTGTAGCCCGGCCCAGGCTGCGGAACGAGCGGGCCCCGCGTTCATTGGGACTGTCGTGTGATTGGATTGAGGCAGACCTAAGCGCACCTCCAGCTGCACTTATCAGCTGTCTGGCAGATAGGACTTGTCATACCGCCTGTCAGATCTGATGAGGGCAACTACCGGCCTCACAATGGAGCTCAAATGCAATCTCCTCCTCTGCAGCTGCATGGCCTGCCTCAGGGACATGCTTATTAGACTTTGTAAACAGCCACATGCAAGCGCTAAACTGTTAGAGCTACTGTCAGACAGGATGCTGCTGTCTGCCAGCCAGCCAGCCAACCAGCCGGCCGGCCGGCCAGCCAGCCAGCCAGCCAGCAACTAGGGGATATTCTCTTGGTGAGCACTGTTGTATTAAAACCATAAACAAGCAGGGGAAGATCGTGATAAATTGAGAACAGTCGGCTTGATTTGGATCCCTGGACGTGTTGGGGATATTGGTGATGGTGGTAGGGTTGGTAATGGTGGTGATGGAATTGATGGTGCTGATGCTGGTGGTGATATTGGTGGTGGTGGATGGAAGTGGCGTTGGTAGGATTTTGTTTTTGTGATGCTGTGGAAGTGTTGCTAATGGTCATGATGATATTGAAATGTTGGTAACGGTGATGGTGTGGTTGCAGATGGTGGCGGTGGTTGTGATGTATGGGGAAGGGACTTGGTAGTAGCTGAGGACCATCAATGCAGGCCTTAAACAGTGAGAACCTCAGTCATCACAATATCTAGCTGCTAGCTGTTCTGCTATATTAAATACATTGTGTCTATTTTGGTTTTGTTATAAATGCATTTGAGAAATGTCCACCTGTTGAACTCTTTCCCCACCTCCAAAATAGCACTTTTGTGAAAGCCATTCCTTAGATTCCTCACTCATGGACAGTACAGGGCTTCTCTCTGTCACATCTGTGTCCAAGGTCCCTTCCACGAGGACATCGCGGGCGGCATGGCCTTCCCTCCAGCCTCCTGCCGTGTCTACAAAGGAAATAACGAGGCGCGGAGGGTTTTGGAAATGGCCCTTTTAAGAATGCAGGGCTGATTGTCCTTTATTAGAACGTTCCTGCCTGCCAGCCTGCTCTGAGTTCAGGTACAGGGCCCTGGGATTGGTTGGTTACACTATTGAGACCTGCTTCACTCTCCGTTCCTACCTCCACACCCCCCTTTCGGCCCCCTACGTCCTCCATCTCAATACAACTCCACCTTTTAATCTAATCTCACTTTCTTGTTCTCTGATTATAGGACCTCTTTTCACCGAAAGCCTCCCAGTTCTCATGAAATAATGATATTTAAACAAGCGGGTATACATAGGATTGCCGGAGGAGGTTGAGGGACGTTTAATATCTGGCTGAGTACAAAAAGGGGAAGAGAGAGAGAGAGAGATAGAGAGGGAGAGAGAGACCTGGCTGACAGGAGAGCATGCCGCCTCTGCTCTGCCTTCCCGAGATCATTAATTTCTCCAAAAGAGATCTCCCTGGGTGAGAGTCATTCGCATGCAGATGGCACTGTTCCTTGTGGAGACTCGTGTATAGCTTCCTCTCTCATTTGCTCTCTCGCGCTTGCTCTCTCTCTCTCGCTCGCTACTCGCTCTATCTCTTTCTCTCATGCAATTTCTACCAGCTCATTTAGCCCTCACTCCCTCTCTCGTTTTTCCCCCCTCACTCTGAAGCTCATTCCTGTGTTCAGCGAACGCCGGTTAGCTTGGCAGCCTTAGGTGACATTACATTCATATTTCAGCACCAGGGAACAGGAGTAATGCAATGTTCCACAATGGATACATTACAAGAGGATTTGTCTCTTTTATAAAAGGCGAGCAAAGCCAGGCAGGGGCGTCACTTAGCAATATAGACGTTTATCTAAGGAGATCATTTCTCTTCCCCCCTCTTTTATTACCTTATAAAATGAACTCGTCTCCTTAAAGCCCCTTCCCCAACCTTTTCTTCGTACCTCCTGGAATGCTCTGCATAAGCCGCTGGCGTGTGGGTTATAGATTTCATGCTGCTGTATTCTCCCTATATATATGTCCTTGAAAAGCTGTATACACATCCAAGGGGCCTGCGACACACACCTTCCATCACACCCAAGTCCTTCTCTATGTCTCTCTCTCTCTCTCTCTCTCTCTCTCCCATCCCTGACCCTACCCGGTAGCACGGGTGCGGGGGTGACGCTGGGGTGAGTCAAGTGCAGTGTGATCTCCATCTCGTTGGCGTCTTAACCTCAACAACCACTTCGTTATGCCCTCTGACAGCGGCTCCATCCCCTACGCGCTACACCCCCTCTGCGCTCCCACAGCAGTAATTAACAATTAGTGACCCGTTGTTGCATGCGGCGATGCCTTTAAGCCAAAGGCAGCAGCAATCTCCTCTGACTCTTCTCCTTCTCTATTTCTATCACTCTCTCCCCTCGCCTCTCCATCGCTCCCTATTTATCTCTCTCCCTGGCCCATCTCCGACCTGATACACTTTGATGACAGGCTTCTTTGAAGAACTGATCAAAGACTAGAGGCTTTTGATGAAGCGGGGAGGGGGGGGTTACATCAAGCTGTTGTGTTGGAGGGAGAGAGGGAGAGAGAGAGAGTGTGGGCGTTTGTGGTTATAATCATACTGAAGGAATGCCTGCCATTTGCCTATATTCTAATGTTTTTGAAATGCTGTGCATTAGTTTCAACACGTCTACTCCCACCGAAATTTCCTCGCTCTCGGGCACACAGGCAAAACATGCAGACCCAAGCCCCTCTATTTGTATAGACGTTTTCTGACAGCCAGGGACGCTAATTTACCCTTCCCTGTGAGCGTGAGACAACCCGTAGGAAACGAGAACGCATTTGCCATTTACTAGCTAAGTAACCACTTTGAAATATACATAATGCTCATTAAACATCAGTGACACTCTCTAGATAGGGAGGAATAAGAATTAGACTTGCACTACTGTTCCTTACATTTTTTATTAGTATAAAAATATAAAAAATACTTCCCCACATGCTTGCCAAACAACGTTGATTCCAAATACCCCTGAAAGCGGCCACGATTTAGTATTTTCAGAGTTAAATCTATAGGGATTGCTGTGAGGGAGGAAAAGACAAGGGAATGCATAGAAAACGCATACTAAAATAACCTTATGTGGCTGTCAGGAGGTCCCTGGTGGAGGCCTTATCTTCCAGGTATATATCATATTGCTATTCGTTGCTGTTTGTGGAGGTTGCTGAACCCGCCTTCCTCTGCGTGCCGTGCAGGAACAAAGAGGAGAGCACAGCTCTGCATCTGGCTCAAATGGCACGGGGTGGAAGGTGTGTTCACTGAGAGGACCAGAGGACACGCACATGCACAGACACACACACACACACACACACACACACACACACACACACACACACACACACACACACACACATACGTAATAGACAAACAGACACACATAAACACTCAAACACGCATGCACACGCACACACACACATGCACACACACTGTGCCTGCTGTCGTCCTGCCAAACCACTCAGCTGTGATGTGATGGGAGTGTGTGTGTGTGTGTGTTTGTGTGCGTGTGCATCAATTTTACATGTTTGTGTGTGTATGTGTGTGCGTGTGTGTGTCGCAATGGTTGTGTGCGACTGCAAGTTATTTTCTTATACATCCACCACGGACAGGTTTGTTAGCATGCTGTAGCTACATCCCCTGAAGGAGGCGCGGTTAAGAATGTGTTCAGTGAGTGACTAACAAAATGCCGATTGACTTTCATGAATATGCCATTCCTCAGGGGGGCTCCTGTCCTCTCTCCATACACTCAAGGTGCATTATCTGCAGACAAACAAATAAAACCATCCCTGGATGGACGTATCATGATACATCCATTCTTACCAACCTATTTCCTCTTTCCATGTGTGTTTGTGTGTGTGTGTGTGTGTGTGTGTGTGTGTGTGTGTGTGTGTGTGTGTGTGTGTGTGTGTGTGTGTGTGCGCGTTCATGCTATGCACTCCGACCATTTTAAATGGGATTGTCAAATTCTGAGCTGTGAGGACCATGGTCCCCACGGACCTCCACCATGCCTCCCTCTTCCTCCCATCCGCTGCCTCTCTTTCTGCCTCTCTACCCTTCCTGTTACTCTTCTTTTTTTTCACCCTCCATCTTTTTACATCCACTCTTTCTCGATCTGTCGGTCTCCCACCAACACACGCACAGACACACACACACACACACACTGGTACACAAAGTCGCGCAAATTCTCTCACACACCCAAACTCCCACACACACACAGACTCACTCCATGTCCCCTGTGGGTCGTGTTTGGAGCGATACTTTCTTTCCCAGTGAGGTGCCATTGTCAAGCTGCAAAGCCTAGGGGGAGAGAGGCCAATTTACCCCTCCTTCCATCACTCCCTCTCCGCCCCTCTCCACCCCACCCCGTCCTCTCTCTCTCTCATTCACTCCTCCACTCCACAGCCACAACTCTCTCTCTTCTCTTTCTTTCTCTCGCTTCCTCCCCTCTCTTTCTCCCCTCTCCCTCACTCCCTCTCCCCACTGCCCCACTCTCCCTCTCCCCCCCACCCCTCTTTCTCTGCTCCCTGCTGACTTGTTTGTTTCAACGGTGTTTACCTCTTCTCCTCCTCCTCTCCTTCCTCTGTTCAGCTCAGTGTCCATCCTGACAGCAGAAGGCCATTATGTTTGCTTTCTTTCTGCCGCTCCCTCTCTCCCTCTCCCCCCCCCTCTCTCTCTCTCTCTCTCTCTCTCTCTCTCTCTCTCTCTCTCTCTCTCTCTCTCTCTCTCTCTCTCTCTCTCGCATGCTGTCTCTCTCTTACTCTTTCTTTCGCTCACTTTCTTCCATCATCTTTTTCTCTCTTTCCATGCACAAACATACCCACCCACAGTGTGCACACACACACGCACACACACACACACACATACACACACACACACATATGCACACATGGAGGAACGCACACACGCAGGCAAGCACGCACGCGGGCAAGCACGCACGCACCCGCGCACACACGCAAACACAGCCTCGCTGTTGCTTTCTCTCTCAGCACCCTAATTGGCTCGGCACTTTCCCCTTGTCATCTGCAGTGTTTCTTTGAAAGCTGCAGTCAACCCAGCGGGGGGGCTGGGACTCTGCAAGCCCCCCTATCCCCCCTTCACTGGCTCCCTCCCTCCCCCACCCCTATTGACAAAGCTAAAACCACTGTTTTATTACCATGGTTACTTGACTCTTTATTTAAACTACATGCTCCCCTGATCGTCCCAAAAGGTATACCGACTCATCGTCAGAGAAGGATGCACGGAAGACCACACAGACACACATTCATACATACACACGCACACACATAGATCTCACACACACACACACACACACACACTAACAAACACACATACAGACATATATATCATACACAGACACGCACACAAACAAACACATAAACATATACGACTCACACTCATACACAAACACACGCACACAAACAAACACACATATACACATATCCATCTGTCACACACACAAACACATACTAAAGCACACACACACATCACACACAGACACACACACATCCGTTGCACAAACTCGCACATAGGTACACATGCATCAACATAAACAAACATGTTGACAATATATGAACCCTTCGGAAAATACTGCAGCGGCCATTAGTGCGGAAACATTTTGTCAAAGTAGGCTACATCATATTATTTTTATGCATTATTATTTTCTGGAGGAATAGAGAGTGAGAAAGAGAGAGCAAGAGGGATAGAGAGAGACGACTGAAGAGGGAAAGTGTGAGTGGGAGAGGGGAATGGTGACATAAAAACGGAGAGAAATAACAAAAGAGAATTAGAATGAAGAGAAAGAAAAAGGGGGAGAAAAGTAGAGAGACGGAGATTGACTTGGCGGGGATACGCTCAAGGAGCTGTACATTTAAGGGTGTAAATATTTGAGTGGATCCCGCGGTGGTGTGTGTGTATGTGTGCTATTATCCAACAGCGCGCTCGTCTCAGTCGGGGTAATGCTTGTCAGTCCTCGGGGGGGGGGGGGGGGGGAAGTCCTCTTCGCGAGCTGAGCACCGCTAAACCATTACAAGGCATCCACCGGAGCCCTTGTGCTGAAAATGGCAGAGCATCTTTAGTTATTCATGATGCATTAGACCCACCGCTCTGCGCAGGTAGAAACCCTCCCATATATCATCCCCGCTGTTAAATACGATTCCCGGAGCTGCGAGCACGTCCGCACATTCACAGCATCGCCATGCAATCCCGTCGGCTGTTCTTTAGGCAATGACGCTGGAGAGAGAACCATCGCATGTTGATCGTGTCTGTGAATGTAGTCCAACACAAGAAATGCAATCATTTTTTTCAACAACAACCGCAGTAAATAATTGCAGCATGTCTGGTGGCAACGCAATTATAGTCATCATATGTAATTATATCTGGTTAGCTGTTAAAAGGTCCATTCTGTATATAATGTATTTGTAATCAGCAGTGAGGTTGCAGACTGTAACCGACTTCAGGGGTGGCAACGCAAACTCACGCTTCTGGCTTGAGACACACGCTGTCACTTTCACGGCCCGGCCCCGCCAAAACGCCTGGCCTCGATGGTGGAAACGTGTGGCAACGCCCCGCCCCCTCTTTAGTGGCTACGGGTGGGAGTTTAGTAACCTGACTCTCGCCAGATGAATTTCGTTCCACCTAGCTCCACTCATCCATCTGGGATCGCTCCCGTTGGGAGGGATTTGGTTCCAAGATTTAATGGTCGAGCCAATCAGGACAGCCGGGCGGGATTTTTATAGATGTGACGTAGCGGAGAAGCGACTGTTTGGATTCAGAAAACAATGGCAGCACGCATCGAGGACGCAAGCGTCAACATTGATGCTGCTATTTCATCCGTGTTGTCCAATCTAGCGAATATTCTTTCTTTAAAATAACATCAGAGAACACTCTCATCAGCGTCACGGGTTGGTTTCGTTGTGAGTGGTTGAAGTAGCACGTCAATAAAGATGACGGACAAGTGGTTTAACCAATCATATGCAAGGATTTTTGATATGGCCCAGCCTTCTAAAACCCCTCTCCAATGGATTGATCCCAGATGGATGAGTGGAGCTAGGTGGAACGAAATTCATCTGGCGAGCGCAGGTTAGGAGTTTACCACTTTGTCGATGGAAGTGCTTAAAACAAGGAAATTCATTTCCAGCATGAGTCCGTATGTTCCGCCAGTGTTCTGCCATTCATGCTACCTATCAAAATGTGCTACCTAGTACATACCTTTGCGGATGCACATGCCAATGTAGTGGTAGCATTGTCTGATTGAGGCAATTGCTATACAGATCAAATAAACTCGCAATCACATAAGGCATATTTTTGGATAGCATGATTCGATAGACTCTGACAATGGAGCATACATTGGCAGAAGAGAGTGTAGTCTAGAGTTATTTCGGTTTATTCTTCATGGTTAAACTGAGCGAATGACTTTGACTCTAGAAGATAGCGTAGTATTCCAAAACTGTGTGTTTCCTATGGCGTTTCTATGGAGCTGTTACGGGAATTACTCTCCGATTGTTGCACAACGCTTATATCCATGTTGATTAGACATCTGGTCAAGTTCACAGCTGGGAACCGAGAGGGCGTTTAGCTAAATAATGCTATTGGAAACAACATCCATTACTTATCGAACCTAAGTGCCCTTTATGTAAGGTAGGCTATGTCTAATATTGTGTATTGAGTATTTCCCCGGGTGGAAGTGGTCCGGCGTGGGCGTAGCCAGGCTATTTCCTTACATCTTAGACCTAAACTTCCACTTCCACCACATGTGTTAGCTGCATACTGCTTTTAACCCTGATAAATTGAGTCCAAATATGTGCATGTGATTAAGTGAGCTTGCACGTATGTATGCAAGATCAAGCGTGAACATCGCTCATTATAACGCTCCTACACGATAGCTGAAATAACAATCCCAAATTGGTTGTAGCCATGGGAATCACATGCTCTCCTCCTTACTACAACTCTGCACAGAACATATATTTTCTTTAAATGCGTTCTGTCCCTTGAGCTGTTTGTCCCTTCTGGGAGAAAAAAATAGCATTGAAAAATAGCAGTGCGACATGGCGGAATCCAAGAGGATCCACTTTGTATGTCGATGTAAAGGGCTCATTCTTAGGTTAAGAAAAAACAACCATTCTTATTTTCCTGGAATTATACCCAAATGAAAACATACTTATACATCATCCTTATTATATTCTGTTCTGCTAGATGCCACTCAAGTATTAACACACACCTTTAAGAAAACAAGATGAGTCAAATAAAACGTTGAACAACTAATAGCTTTACGAAACGCAGCGAAGGCCTCAACCTTTCTTGCACCCCCCCCCCAAACCCTTTCCCCTGCTCCACTACTTAGGCTCTTTGTTAGTTGTTTCCATTAGGTGGCAGAGCAGGGGAATAGCCCCGCCAGCCCTGTGGTGATTAATCAGCCGCAATTTCATGGTAATTCCACCTCATGCAGGTGTAACTCAACCGGTCGTTTTGCAGGAGGAAAGGTATGCAAATGAGCATGACGGAAACACACAGCGCACCCCGCGGGCCGATCTACGCTGTAACAAGACCACAGAGGACGTCTGCTCTCTAATTGTGTCATTCTTTCAGTCTGAATTTGTGTGTTCACAAAAGTGGTGCATTCTTTACCGTTCGCTCTGTCCCACAACCTCTCTCAATGCTGTGCTGTCACAACCCACCTCCACCCACACCACCACCACCACCACCACCACCAAGCCCGGTGCTACCGCCACAGGCTCCGTCTTCCCTGTTCCCCGCAGCCCAACTGCACTAATATTAATCTTCGTTCACACAGTGAGCCCGCGTCCTGCAGACACAGAGAGGAAAGGATACAGATGGTGATGGAGAGAGATCCAGAGAATGTGAGAGAGAGACGGATAGGGAGAGATGGAGAAAGAAAGAGAGAGAGAGATGGATAAGGAGAGATGGAGAAAGAAAGAGAGAGAGAGGGATGGATAGGGAGAGATGGAGAAAGAAAGAGAGAGAGAGAGAGAGAGATGGATAGGGAGAGATGGAGAAAGAAAGAGAGAAATAGAGAGAGGGCTCGAGAGTTTGAGATGGAGATGGATAAATAGAAGATAACCTCTTCCAACACATCACACTGTATTGACAACCCAGTTGTGTGTCTTTCTCTCTCCCTCTCTCCTTCTCTCTCTTTCTCTCTCACTCTCGCTCTCTATCTCTCTTACTCTTGCTCTCACTCTCGCTCTATATCTCTCTATTTCTCTCCCTCTCTATTTACCCCACCACTATCCCACCCTTGACTGAATCCCCTCCAACACACACACTCTCTCACACCCACACACCCACACACATACACACAAAATAAAAACACAAATTGGATGATCTTCCCCGGAGCAAGCTGAAGATACACCCAGCTGTGAGGAAATGTCAGGCGTTTACATCCAACTACATTTCATTCCAAGTAATCCCCCCCCCCCACACACACACACACCAACAAACACACACACACACACACATTCAGTCTAGACGCACGAGGCAATCATATGCACACAGACACACACTAGAAAATGGATACAAAAAATGTGCTGTACCAAGGCATTGTTAATATCAGTTAAATAATGACGGGTAACCACACACTCATTTAGTATTTATGCCATTTAGCAGATGCTTTTATCCTAAATATATTATGGTAAATTACAGATTCAAGTCTGCAAGGCTGGGTCCCCTTGCCTTATGACTACGGTTATGTAGGAACACATCACACAGTAAAGGTGCGATGAGACCAAGAGAGCACGCCATTGTCTCCCTTTCTTGGTGGGCTCTGGTTGGCAGGGCCCGGCCCATGCAGCCAGACCCCCCAGCGAGCTTAACTGGATTACATTTTCAGGAAAACCGCGGGGGTTAACATATCTCAGCTTTTGGTTTTTCCTCCTTTGTCTTAAATCAACCCCCACCTTTTTCCTTTCTACCTTCCCTCTTTCTCCCGTGCCAGGTTTTGTCTCGCCACATTTTGGGTCACAATACTCTCACGGTGGCATTCATGGGCTGCAGACAGGAATTATTTCAACTTGCACGGATTACATTTGTACATATTCAGTCAAAGCAAGCAGGGAAGAAGGAAACCGGTGGGGGGGGGGGGTCGGAGCAGGGAATATCAGCAGGGAGAGGGAGGCAAATGTGGCAATGGCGCACCACTTATAGGGCCGTAGAGGACAGGCCCGGGAAAAGAGAAACTCGACACACGCCCGGGTAAATGAACGGCACTTGCCATGGCTGATGAGTGGGTATTACCCTGCTGTTGGCGGCGGTTAAATGTGTGAATACCTGGCACGCCGGTGTTTCAATGTAATCAGAGGCAAACCATACCTGCCATTTCCCTTGCCCTTTATCACCCTTGCTTTGATCCTGCGTCTGGCGCCGCCCCTCGATAGCAATGCTATCCGGTGTGCCCGGGTTTGACTGAAGCTGATAAGTATGCACCGGATATCCCTCCCCTCACCCACCGTCTCTCAAAGCCATCTTTTATTATTTAACGACAGACAAATGAAAAGGCTTGCCACAGCAACAAAAGTTACGCTGCCAAAATCATTATGTTTTGTAGTGTCTGGTCATTTCATGCTCGCGCCCCATGGGCCAGATGGAACAGGGGGGCCAGCATATGCGAGTCAAACCGGGGGCAGAACATAGGTCTCGACAGCGTTGGCGGCGGCGTCCCCGTCGATTGAATCCCCATTACATTCCTTTCATAATTGTGTTTTCTTTTCTTTGGTTGTTTTCTTTTTTTTTATGGGATACACTAATGGCTGCTGTTGCATGTAATTATGGAGCAATTATCTGCTTCCTCGCCTCGAACTGGTGCTCCACTACTGTAATACAAAGTCAGATTGTCTCCATTACACCCCCACTGGCACGGCAACTTTTGGAGTTCGGATGCTGTTGCCATACTTGACTGGGGACACAGGTTGTTGTTGTTTTATCTGTACACTCTCTCCTCTGTTCTTCCTCTCACAGGGAGGTTCGCTGGCTACTGTGAAAGTGCCGCCACAGTCTGCCACCTCCCCAACACATCCTCTCTGGGAGGTGACAGCGATGGACAAGTCCGGGCCGCTCTGCAGTGCGGCCGCGATAATTACTGTGTAAACTCGTTGCATAGAAATCATTGATATCTAATATTCCTCTCTCTCCCTCTCTCTCTCTTTCTCCCTCTCTCTCTCTCTCTCTCTCTCTCTCTCTCTCTCTCTCTCTCTCTCTCTCTCTCTCTCTCTCTCTCTCTCTCTCTCTCTCTCTCCCCCCCCCCCCTCTCTCTCTCTTTCTCTCCCTCTCTTTTTTTCTTCCACTGCCCCTCCAGCCCAGTTTATTCTTTGATGTTGGGCCATGTATGAAATCACTTGATCTTTATTTCTTTAAGTTCATTACTTATTTTTTAGTTGTGTGCATGTCATGCATTTTTAACAAACCCTTTGAGTTCCCTCCATGATACGGTTGCAGCGGGAAACATCAAAGGGCCCTCACTCTTCCTCTCTCTCCATCTATTTTCACAGTCTCCCTCTTCCTCTCTCTATCCCGCTCTCTCGCCCTCTCTCTCAAACTCATCTGCTTTTCCTCTCCCTCTATCTCTGTTGTCCTCTTTCATTCCTCTCTTTCTCTCTGAGACACAGACTGCAAAGGCTTTTATTTTAGACGGCAGGAAGTAGAGGGCAACCGTGTTGGATTATCACCGTAGTCCTGTTTGTTTTGAGTTATGATTAGCAGGTCGTTTTACAATCCTTATTGTGAGCGTGTTCACGCTCAGGTAGCAGACAATGAGCGATGTCCTCGTTACTCATTCAGTCAGTATTATCCAGTGGATAAAATCAGTGAACCATTATGCCCTACTTTTAGATATGCTATGATTTGCCGTTAATTTCCTGTGATCAATTAGGTTCTTTTAGGCCCAAGAGCACAACGATAGCCTTAAATAAGTGATTCATAATTTAATATCACAGATGTGAATCCATGATACCTCAACTTTCACATGAACACACACCGGCGCGCACACACACACACACACACACACACACACACACACACACACACACACACACACACACACACACACACACACACACACACACACCACATGAGCGCTCATTCTACAACCCATTTTTGATATCCCTGTGTGTTGACAAGTATCAGATAAGAAAGGCAGACAATTAAAAGAAGTGAGAAAGAAAAGTAATGACATATTAATGAATGAGAATATTTCCCGTTGGGTGGGCTAATTAGTCTAGCCAAAATCGATGTTGAACTGCTTTTTCCACTCCATCTAAAAAACATAATGATGACTGTCTGAAACGTTATGTTGTTGACTGCTGCCGCCTTCCTTGGCCAGGGCACTCTTGAAAAAACGAGTTTTCCTCTGGTAAAAATAAAGCTCAAATAAACAAACTCCTTTGTCTTGGGCAAAGTGCACAGCGAACATCCGCTTGAACATCCGAGTGTGAAGCGTGGAGTGAACAGCTTCAGCCTAACTCGTCATTAGAGTCCACTTGACATGTCAGACAATCATGTGTGTGAGGATCCATTGACACATCGGTGGCCCTCCATCTGTGTCCTGACCTTGCCAGATATGTGGAAGCCCTGGGGGGAGGGGAGGGAGGGCGACAGGGCGTGGCCAGGCCTCTGGGCGCAACGCGGGTGCCCTCTCAGCAGGCACAGCTGTGCGGCGCATGCTCCAGCCCCGGGGCGTGGGGAAAGAGTGGCGCCTACACTTAGAGACGGGCCACGCGCACAGGCCAGTCAAACCCACACACGCACACATGCACGCACACAAAAGGCTCACACTCAGGAATAAGGCAGACACACACACACATCAACACAGACACAGATGTCAGCACACACACATACATACACAAAGACACATATACACAGGGCTCGCTGACAGGGCACACACATGCATGCTCACTCACAGGAACAAGCAAGCAAGCACACACATACACACACGAACATCACACAAACACTCACTCACACGCAAACACACACACACACACACAAAGCACATACACGCACCAAAGCAAGTTGTTCATTTTACAAATGACCATATGCCCCTAGTTCCATATGCCCCTAGTTCTCTACTCAAAACTCACCTGTTCAGAGTTCACCTCGACTCTGCATAGAAACCAATGCACAGCCACCATTGAATGTTGTACGTCCTGGCACTTGTACATTGCACTTATTCAAGGTGCTTAATTGTGTAGCATCTACAGTAGCTGCTATCGTTGCTTTACACGGGGAATGGGTTTGCCTAGCGATTGTAATACTTGCACTTGGTTCTATGAACATCTTTACTGTACCGACAGCGATATATTGTTTCACTTCTTATGACAAATGTACTTATTGTAACAAATGCACTTATTGTAAGTCGCTTTGGATAAAAGCGTCTGCTAAATGCCCTAAATGTAAATGTAAATGTAGTTCACAACACAACCTTCGACAGCAACCAAAACAAAAACGATGTATATAAAAACGTAATTCTTTATTGATTCCCAACATTTTAAATTATGACATTCAGGTTTGAATGCCTGCAGTATAAAATAAAATCATCTTTGTAAAGAAAAGTCCAATAATTAAATATTATAATGTATCTCAAACCATTTTATCTATAGAATTGTTCTTCCTTCATTTAATTTAACCGTGATATCTTCTGCTCTAAATGCAGTGTTTTGATAAACATCTTTTAAGATCACTCTTTTGACCAGTATTAAAAACCAAGTCGATTTTGGTAATAAAAGCATTCATATCTCAAATGGCTTTTATTCAACACAATGTTTGTTAACATGCTTTTTAACTATTGTTATCCTCCAATCAAGTAGCTATCAAACGAAAAAGATAATTAACTGAAAATTGGCTCAGGTCAGTCAGTCCAGCTCTTCTGTTTCTTGCTCCACGTGTACACTAAATAGAAAAGCTAGAAATGGATTGCTTTAACAACAATTACTTTATGTTTCGCAATTAACTGAGTAGAGAAGACAATGAAAGAAATCTTTCTCTTGTTTAGTATCATCAGACATTAACATATTGTTTATTATGCTTTCCTATTCATTGAACATGTACATGGAAATGTAATGAAAATAATTGTTTGAACATTGTACTATGCATAGGGTATATATAATCGAACTAATGAGATATAATATATATATATAAATATAATACATTTTAATAACAAGGCATGTTTTTACAACTGGCAGCATAATAATACATTTATAAATTGCTATATCGAGCCAATATGAATTCAAGTATTCAACAGAGCTGCTGCAAAATCAAAGAGAAAGTCCTCAGTCTCATTTGGAGTTTCTGCAACTGTTGCTATAGAGACAAGGAATAGAAAATGCTTTCTTTTGGATTGGAGTCGGAAACTGATGCCTTATTGGTCTGTCTGTGCGTCTTGTGCCGCCTATGATATTTCAATAGAAGTCCAAGTCTTTGTGGGGCATCTGTATATTAGTAAGAGAGCATGTTATCCGGTCTGTGAAACAAACAGGATAGCTGCTTTGTATTTGCTATGTATTGTAATTATACATTACAATCAAACCACAGTGCATGACGACCAGTTGTTAATGAATGCTTTCTGATCTGGGTGAGACACTATGTATATGTTACGACCTTCCGAACATTCCCTGTGGAACAATAAACCAAAGCCAGTGGATCAAAACTTCTGATTTGTCACAATAAAGAATAATAATAATTGCCCAATTATATTTGGTCTTTTCCCATGGAGACGCACTCTATGTCATAGCAAACCTGGTGATAAATGCAGACTGGGAGCATTCTGGCTTTAAAGTAGGGCAATATATATAAATATATTTGTATAATCAAATGGGAGCTAGTGTGTCCTTAGCCTATCCTCCACGCTCAAACATATCTTCACTATACAGCAGCACAACCACGAGAACACAGCCAGACAAATGCAGACTATAGCCCTCTGGCCTGCAGCAAGACCACCCCCCCCCCCCCCCGACCCTGCTAATATCCCTTTTCTTCAAGGTACCAGGTAAAATAAAATACAGAATCATTAAAAGACATTAACTTGGTCTGCAGAAGCTTAATCTTCAATTAATGGGTCAAAAGAACTGACACATTAATAATTATGTTTCATTAATCCACTGCTTTTAAAGTCGCTTACTAATCGAATACAGTTGGAGATATATTTCATGTTCGAGGTGCTCAATAGCTTCCCACAGCATGTGTTGTGTATTAAATATTCATATTATATAAGAACTTTAATATCATATATTTACAGCAATTAAAACAAGCTTGTATGACATTTGAGGGAGAGAGAGAGAGAGATGTTTGAATGGTACAGATTGCAGTCGGGAGAAAATGTACAGAGATGGGATGAAGAAGTTATGAAAAAGTTAACGACTGTTGAAATACAATAAGTTCTGAGATCAAAAATAAAGCACAGTAGAGAAGGCTCCTGTTCCTGGGAAAAATCAGAAAAAAAAATGAAAAAAGAAAATCTATATAAATATACGACTTTCCTTGAATGTCAGAGCCGTGGCAGAGAAAAAAGGGAATGGGATTTGGGAAAGGTTCTTCAGAGAGACTTGGATTTCACCCTGTCACATTACGGTGCTGATGTAGAGTAGGATGGATGAGTGGAGCTCCTGGTGGCTGTGCTGGTCTGAGGCTCCCATGAATAATTTGAGTGTCGCTGTGGGCGGTCCTTCTCATGGAAGATTGTGCAGGCAGGGGGGCCGGCTAATGATATATGTACATATATATATATAAATATATGTACCTGGCTCTCCCTTTGTCCTTGTGTCTCGCAGCAAGCCACCACCATAATACAATTCACTCATCCATGAGGAACTAGAACAATGACCGACGGGATAATAATCAATGAATATAGATGAATGAATGAATGAACAGATGGGTAAATGAGTGTATAAATAAAATAATGAACAAATCAATGAATGGTTCTCGCAGTGCAAATTCTTATTGTGTGTATAAAGTGCTGAATGTTGCAAATTCCGCGTTTTTCCACGCGTGAGGGACATTGTTGGTTTTTTCGCAATTGGGCTCCGACCTCAGCACATTCCTTTGGCGGGAAAACATCCCTGGCATACGTATATCTGGTCATTTAGTATTCACGCACCCGGCGAAATCAGGTTGCGGCAAGGAGTAGTCCCTTCCCTTAAGGAGGCACTTAATTACATTTCGTTTTACATTCATAATCTCACGCCGCGAGCTTGAGCTACGTTAGCTTAGGGGGGCAAAAAAAAAAGAAGAAGCTCCCACAAACACCGCCATCGCTATCACCAGCGCGTGGCGTGCCGCGTGGCGTGTCACCGGCTGCCAGGCGCGGCGAGCGCGGTGACAGGGGCTAACTGGGGAGCCTGTCATTTCATTTCTGGTGTTGGGGGGGTGTGGAAGGACGGGGGGGGGGGGGGGGAGGTGGTTGGGAGGCAGCACATACTGTCGAGAAATGGTGAAGCAAGCAGACAGGAAACAGGATGAGGCGAGATAAGGGGGGTTGCGTGAATGTTAGGGTGGGGGGGGGGGAGGTTTCACCCAAAGTTGGGGTGCTGCTAAAAAGGTCGGATATGGCTTTATTTTTGGTTTGGTTTTCGCTTATAGCGTTTATTAGAAAATATATATAATGAGGAAATGAAATGCAAAGACACACACGTGCGCCTTCAATAACACGCACACGGACCTGCAAACATACACACACACACACAGAGTCATCACATACACACACACATACACGCACACGCACAGGGCAATGGATGTGAGCGTCTATCCCAGAGTAAGCGTGGCCTTACTAACCTCCCTCCACGGGCGCCCTCCTTCCTTCCCTCAGGCAGGGAGCTGATGTGTGACTGACAGACAGCCGCGGACAGGCTGGTTAGACACACCGCACTCTGGGGAGACCACCGGGACAGAGAGGCAGGCAAGCAGAGAGGGAGAGGGGAGGAGCGTTGATGGGGGGGGGGGGGGGGGTGACTAGCAGGGCCTGATGGAAGGAGGAGCGGTGGTGGTGGTGGTGGTGGTGGTGGTTAGGGGGAGGGTGATGGAGGAGGAGGGGGGTTGCAGGAAGAAGGACAGAGCTTGAAAGTGGAAAGGAAAATAGGGTGAGGTGAGGAGAGGCGGTGCTGCTGTGATGAACATTGATTTTTGAGAATAAATAATAAAAAATAAAGAGTCCAGCATGGGGATGGTATATGGGTGTGTATGGTGTTGGAGAGGACTGTGTTTGGAATTCACTGACACTGAGGATATACAACGCATGCACATCCCCGTCGGGGTGAAAACTTTAACTGTGGTCAGCAGACATTTTGACACAGCTCCCGCTGCAACTTTTACATCTGAGGATGTATGTGTGTCTTTGAGAGGAAATCAATAAGTCAGGAGGAGCCGCAGTGGAAGTCCAGGTTTTTATGAAGATTGGGTGCATATGGCTCGACAGCAGTTGTTTTTCTTGTGTTTCAACCCTTTCCTTTTCCTCTCTTTGAGATTTTGTTTTTGTGTGTCCCCCACTGTGTGTGTGTGTGTATGTGTGCGTGTGTGTGTTTGCTTGTATGCTTGTCTGTGTGTGTGTGGGGGGGGGGTTTGTGTGTGTGTGTGTGTGTGTGTGTGTGTGCATACATGTGTGTGTCTGTGTGCGAATGCATGTGTGTGTGTGTGTTTGTGCATGCATGTGTGTGTGTGTGTGTGTGTACGGAGATGCATGTGTGTTGTGTTCAGGTAGGCGTATTTATGCGCTAGCCTGTTTATTCAGCCACCAGACGGCGGGGGCCTGCAAATGTTATATGCAGCTGTGCTGACAACTAATCCTGGGATACCATTAACTAATAGGACCCACTCTGCCTTCTGTCTCCACTGCCTTACCCCCGTACACCTTCTTAAACCATCCTTTCTCTTTTTCCCTTTTCTAAAATGCAATTAAGGGGTTTTCCTAGTCTGTTCTTCCAGTTGTAGCCGAGTCAGATCAGGTCCCTAGGTCCTTTCCAGGTTTATGATTCACACTCACAAAGGATCTTAAATCAATTTAACTTCCTCTCTCTCTCTGTCTCTCCATCTCAGCTTCTCTCTCTCTTTCTATCTCTATGTTTCTCTGTCTCAATCTCTCTACCCCTCTCTCTCTCTCTTTCTCTCTCTCTCTCTGTCTCTCTCGCTCTCTCTTTCTCTCTCTCGCCCGTAGTATTTAATCCAGCATGGCTCTGTGGTCACATTCAGCCATGAGTGTCCCAGAAATCCGGCCCCTTCTCCTCCTCAAAATCATGCAAATCACCGGATCTGAAGGCAACAGGGCGTCTCCCAGACCAAATTATGCACATGTGCAGACTTAGCGAGAAAAACCCTTGTCCTCCTGCCATTCGCTCATCCCTCCTCTCCGACATCTTTTGTCATCCTCAGCTGTGTTTATGTCATGCATTGCCTACAACGGATTTTGCTTTGCATTAATGTCTGTTTCAATTTGGCACCATTTGAAAATGATAAGCAGGCTAAAGCCAGTGTTTAACCCAGTTTTTCAAGGGATGGAACTCTATGTGTTGTGTGTGTGTGTCTGTCACTTTAGTGTGTACCCAGTTTGAAAACTGGAGTCAAGAAGGGAGAGGAATCGGGCGATAGCGGATTGACATTATTACATGTGTGTACACAGATGCACGCAGAGTGAATTTGTACGTTCCTGTGTGTGTAAACATTCATATACATGCATGCAAGCATGCACACATGCACACGCACACACACACACACACACACACACACACACACACACATACACCCACACACACATACATTTGCACATATACACAAACACGTGTGAACGCACATGCACACACACACATACACACAAAAAGGCAGAGGTCAGGATGTGAGTTGGAGGTAATATCTGTAATGTCATCTTGATTGATCACTGATTATCTGCTGATCGACTACTTCTGGGAGTTTCGACCTAGATTCATTCATAGTTTTGACTTTAATAATAATAAGTTGATTTTGATTACTTGTATTTTCTGCACTAGAGAGCTAATGTGTTTTGTTGACTTTTAGTCACTATAATGTTTTGGAAGCCTTATCACTCACTGGGACAGCACTGGGACTGGGAAGTGTTTAAACATAATTAAAGAATGATTGCAATGTATTTACACATAATGAGGTAACAACAAGTTGGTCCTTGTCACAGTCAACAGAATTCTTCTTATTTATACTAGCACAGTATTCATATGTTTCATTAAAAGTAATATTCTGCTAATTCTATCTAGATTTGCTACATTGTACAATGCTGTTCCCTTTAGGGTAAGTACAAAATGTTTAAAATAAAATATATGTCCCAATTTGTGATTTGAGCATCCAGGCTGACTATTCCGTGAAATCAAAAAATGTTAGCTAACATTGTCACTTACATTCCTCCTAAGTGAAACAATTCATGATAGGCTAGGAAAACCATTGAGCTTGGCTTTCATCATTATTTATTATTCTTAAGATTCATCATTTCACCATGGTCTGTGAAACACTTGCGTAAATGCAATTAAATGAAATCCACAGCCGTTTCTAAATGTGAGACAATGCACTGTTAAAAAAGTTAATATATGCTACCTAATAGGCTACCTATTGATTTGTTGTACCTGACTGCACAGTCCTGACTGAAGGGGGAACATGATTTTACAGTTCTTAGAATTGTACAAGCAGACCCTTCACCTCTCACATGTCCATACTCACCAATAACCCACAAACCACACACACACGCATGCGCACACACACACACACACACACACACACACACACACACACACACACACGCGCATGCTGTTATCTTCAGAAAGCCAGATATTCACTGTGTGTCCTCTGAACATCCTGATCTGATCTCCCAGGTAGGTGATTGACAGCTGAGACAGCTGGGCTCCATTTACTCTGCAGACAACCACAAACACTCCCACATACGCACACAAGCACACACACAAGCACACACACACACACACACACACACACACACACCACACACACAAGCACACATACAAGCACACATACATACACACACACACACCACGCACAAACACGCACACACACACACAGAAACACATACACAGAAACACACAGAAACACACACACACACACCCGCAGTTACCTGAAATGAGAGAGCCAGCAGGAAAGGTATAGATATATATAGATAGAGAGAGCTAGAGACAGAGAGAGAGGAATAGTGGGAGAGGAGACACAGATAAGGAGAGGACTTGAAGATTTGGCAACATGCTTGAAGGCATGCAGAACATGTAGTAAACGGTTGTAGCAGACAGTTGAGGACAGCAAAGAATGCAAGCATGAGTGCATCGCTTGAGGAATAAACATAAGAAAATGTGAAAAATACATTGGCAACAGTTCAACTATGGGAAACATTTGAACATCTTTATTTTCTCTCTCTCTGTCTCTCTCTGCAAATCTCTGTATCACACACACTCAACATGTTTGCTGTAATGGAAAGATCTATATGTTGTTATCTTTAAAATTGTGTTAAGTAGCCACCCTATTTGTTAAGTAGAGTTGTTTTGCTCCATTTTTGGTAACCTTTTTCCTGGCGTGAGCCCGATCACAAGAAAGAAGCGACCCCCTGATGCATATATCTGTTTGATTAGAACACATCGGAGACTGTGGCCTTTAGGTAACTCTCTACCTTTGATGTAAGAACCCTTGCATTAGGGAGAGGGGGTCAAACCTTGTCTCCTTTCCTTAAGGACAGTAGCCTTCTGGAGATGTGGGTGAAACTCCTTTGATGTAAGGATACTACTTCTGGGAAGGGGGGGGCCATTGTCTTAAAATACTTTGAAAACTTTAGCTGTGTTCGTGGCTGCTAGAGAGGAAACTGGTGTTTGCATACATTAAACAGGTTAATCTTCTAGAACTATTGTGGGCTTTTTTGCATCTGTCCTAGATGCAATATCTCATAAAGGACTTGCTATGACACAGACACACATGCACACACAAGCCAGCACTCATACGCAAATACACACACACACACACGTACACACACACACACACACACACACACACACTCACAGATCCAAACTTGACAGACACGTTGAAGAGCGAAGAGGGCGTAATGATTGGGAGGGTATCAGCAAGCTGGAGGCACAGTGATGAGAGTCTTGAGGATAACTATAGGTACACTGATCCAGGTGTTGGTGTTTATCACACACACATACACAGACACAGACATGAGGATAACTGGGTACACTGATCCAGGTGTTGGTTTTTGCCACACACCCATACACAGAGTCAGACACACACACACACACACAATACACACATGCTCAAGCACAAACACACACACACACACACACATACATACCTATGCACACACACACACACACACACAGCATTCATCAGTAGAGTAGAAGCAGCCTCCCAGTCTTGGTAACTCTCATAAGATATGCATGTGTCAGTTAGCAATCGACCAGGATGACCTTCTTTTCCCTGGCCGCTCAGGCCTGTCACAAACGGTCACTGTCACACACACATCACTCAACTCTCTGACATCACTTAAGCATGTTTGTGTGTATGTGTTTGTGTGTGTGTTTGTGTGTTTATGATGCATATATGTGCAATTGCTTTTTCTGCCTCAAGAATGGCATCCGGTCCATCATTAACCTCCCAGCTAGACTCCCTGCCACCCTCCCTACCTGTGGTGGCCCTCTTTACTCTCATCCCACCTCTCTCTCTCTCTCTCTCTCTCTCTCTCTCTCTCTCTCTCTCTCTCTCTCTCTCTCTCTCTCTCTCCACCTCTCTCTCCTTGAACGCTGGGTATATATAAATGCATAAACCAGGGCGAGGGCAGAGGGACATGCTGCTGGGGGCTGGGGAGGCGTGGCCTATCAGTGAAAGAACTGCACACTTCCAGACTATGTTCCGCCTATTCTCCCCTGAGGATCAATCAAAAATGATAAATACATCGCAAATATACCAAAAAAAAAAGACATAAGCACACAACTCCGCCATCCGCAGCGATCGATGTGTTCAGCTGCAGTTTGCCGAGAGCCACAGATGGACGACAATGACAAACAGAAGACGATGAAGAAGGGGAAAAAAAAGAATTGTGTACTTAAATTCAGCCGGGCTCGGGGTGTGCGTGGCGAAGCTATCGGTGTGTAGCTGGAGGCGGCGATAAGAACCTGATCACAGAAGGAGGGCCTAATCCGGAGGAGGGAGCCGCTCAGATCCTGAGCTGTGCAGCGCCGCGATGATTAGGCAAGATTCCACGCAGATAAATATTTCCACAAGAGATTACGCTCTGCTGACAAACAGAGGAAGAACAGGGGATATCTGGCGAGCTTAGAGGACTCCTGATATCTAGCACACTGTGTGATGAGATGAATGAGGACAATGATGCCGAGGGTGATGAGGGGGAGGATGAGGAAGAGGATGACGGTGGTGCTGGTGGTGGTGGTGTTGGTGGTGGTGAGTATGTTGTTGATGAGGTGGAGGAAATGCCCAGGAAAATACAGTTTAGATGATAGGGCATTAACGCTGAATAATAATACATGTAATATGTACATATTTATTTATATGTATAATTTTTTAACTGCATTTCAAACAAATAAAATGGTGTGATGAAGCTGTTCTCACGATCATGTGACATCATGTTTAACAACAACCGTATGTTGTCCTAACAGGTTTTCACCTTTGTCAAATTCAAGCTACACGGAATAAATCAAGCAACGCAATACATCACCGGCCCCTCGGACGCATTGTGGTGCACAGAACCGCCAGATAAGCAGAGGGCCGTCGTAATTCATTCACGGCTGGCTCTGCAGTCCATGTGCTTCTGCATCTGCATCAGGGGCCGTCTGAGATGAAAAAAGGTGCAGGGTCAAGATTATGTCCTCAAGTGTAATTTCACAGAGGACCGCAAAGGATGGCACTGACCAAGAGTACCCGTTATGCTGGCCAGCTGTGTGTGTGTGTGTGTGTGTGTGTGTGTGTGTGTTTGAGTGTGGGTGTGTGTTCCACCACCTCCTCCTCGGGAACGAAGGGAACAGCAGCAGCTGTTCATGATTGCAAAGAAGGGAACTAAAATAAGTTGAAAAGACTGGCACACAAACGTATTCCATGTTCAACTCACACGCGCGTACACACGCACACACACACAAACACACACGCACAGAAACAGGCACACACAAGATGATTGCGCTTGATTGAAATGGAAAGGGGAGCAGATGACATTTTGCAGCAGGGAGTGTGCTACAAAATATATATTTTAACAACTCCTTTAGTAGTTTAGTCTAAGTGCTCAGCAGAAAAAGATGTCAGTGTTGTTTTCTCTGTTCAGACAAGACTGCAACAACTGGCAACAAAATACACATGTCCCAACTTCCATGGTATACATGCGTAGACAAATTCAATGTTAGTTCAATTTAGAAAAGACATATTATTATGGTGCAATATTATGGAAGCCTTGATAAAAAGAGTTTACACACACACACAGACACGGGCATGCACGTTAATATTAATGTTTGTATTGTCGGTTCTCCCCCTTCCTTTTCTTCACAACCTTCTGGCTGCCACAAAAGTCACCAATATTGATAATAAAATCAATCGAATTCAAATTGAATGCAAGATTTCACTCTTTTATCAACGGCAACGGCACAGTTGATGTATTTAATTCAAAAGTGTGTGGCTTCCCTTTATGTCAACCTTCTTATTTTTGAATTTGAACTGTGTGTGTTTGTGTGTGTGTGTATAATGTTAGTGTTTTTTCGCCCTTATTGTGTCCTCAACGCTGGATTCCTCTTAATAGGTCCCTATTAGGAGATTATCTCCAGTGGGTAATTATGGGTTTGCCGACTGTTCCCCTGTATGCCGGTCGTCCCTTCTCCTGTTTTGATTAGACTTCTCCACAGTATCACAATCCACTAACTCTGTCACTCTCTCTCTCTCTCTTGCTCTCCCGCTGTGAAATTAGCTGCCATTCCTGACCACATATTTTCCATTAGGCCTCCAGCAGTAAGCGGGATCGTGGGCATTCTGCAGTCTTTGAATGATCCCCAACAAGCATCCCAATATATTCAACACTTCCAATTGGTCATTTGGTTGGGGTCCACCTCATAAGGGCACGGTTAGTGATTTAATGCTAATATGTTCCAGCGTGTTAATACAATGGCTATGTTCCATGTCTTGTGAAAACCTTTTTGTAATTTACAATTTAAATATGGCTCTCGATCAGAGTCCGAGCGATAAGAAACCCACTTTATGTTTTTAAATCATATGAAGAAAAAATATATACAATATTAAACCAGATATTGACGTTAACGAATATCATCAACATTTTTCAATCACGCAATACATTATATTTCTCATTATTTATTTTTGACAGGAATGCCATACTATCTAATGAATGTCGGTTGACAACCGGCAGTCATCGGGGTCCTTCTGGATCTGATGTCCCCTTCTGCTTTATAAGCTCCTTTTTCGCTCATCCTTTTGTCCAACAAGGCCTGTCAAGGTCAATCACTGCAATGCAGGCCATGCATGTCCCTCCACCAACACGGACGCCTTTCATCCAAAAGACAAGACGTTGCGGGGTATTTGGGGGGGTTTAGCCTGGGGTGAGTGAGGAGGAGGAAGAGGAAGAGGGATAGGAAGGACGATTGATTAGGGAGATACTTTTACTGATTACAGCCATCACTCAGTGTCACAATTATCTTTGTCATCATCTCGTCTGCGGCGAAAATGTGCAGCGTCCTGGGGAAGACCAGCGTACTGTGTGAGTGTGTGTGTGTGTGTGTGTGTGTGTGCGTGCGTGCGTGTGCGTGTGTCCGTGCGTGTGTCCGTGCATGCGTTTGTAAGTGTGTGCTTGTGTGTGTGTCCCATCACTGTGTAACATTCTCCCAATTACACTACCTGATTGGATATATGCAAATTGGACCAAAATTAAAAGCCACCTGCAAGGGGACCCCTCCTGGGACAGTGTAGCACACTTTTGCACACACACACAAACACGCACACATACATACACACACACACACCAGTCCCACACCCCCAACACACACGCACACCCCTTAAACACACTTCACATGCAGTGATTTCCTCAGCTCTAACCTTCAACTGTCCGAATGGCTGAATCACAATCTCACTCGGCGGGTGGGCCCCTGAATACATACACATCTTTAAGCTAGGGAGACCGACTTAGTCTGCCCCGTTATGCCTTCTGCAGGACACTTTACTTCTTTTTCAAAGCATATATACCTAAGAGGTGCTCTCTCTGTCTCTCTCTCTCTCTCTCTCTCTCTCTCTCTCTCTCTCTCTCTCTCTCTCTCGCTCTCTTTCTCGCCCTCTCTCCACGTTGCCCACTCTAATCCTGCATATCTATGCATCTGTCTTCTCTGCTCAGTGGTCAGCTCCTCCAGCTGGGAGACAAAGGGCTTCCGTCCCACTGTGATCAGCGGGCCCCCTCTCTCTCCAGCCTTCCCCCCATTCTGTTCTCCTCTGCCCTCCCCTCCTTTGTTCCAGCTCCACTCCCCTCCATCCTCAACTCCACACCTGCGCTCCTCTCTCATGTTCTCTCCGCTCATTTCCTGTACTCTCTCGTTTCCTTTCTTCCCCTTGTCCTCTTCTCTTTTTCTTATTTCCTCCATACCCACTGCTATGCTTTCCTTTCCTCCACCTTCTCTCCCCCTTCCCGCCTCCTTGTCTACTCTCCTTTTACCTCCTACCCTCCCCCCCCGAGTCATCCTCCCTCCTCTCCCCTATACTATTATTCTATTCTCTACTCTCACTGTCTTCCACACCTTTCCTGCTGCCAGCATGTCCTCGTAGCAAGGAAAACTGTATCACCCCCCCCCCTCCCCCCACCCGACCACCCCACCACCCCCCTCCCCTCTCCTCGCTCTTTTCCTTTGGCTCATCATCCTCCTCTCAGAGGGATTCCTGGAGGTGAAATATATATGTTCTCTCTTTCTCTCTCTCTCTCTCTCTCTCTCTCTCTCTCTCTCTCTCTCTCTCACTCTCTCTCTCTGTAGGTAACCCCAGTAAATCTATCTTAAGCTCTGGCTATCCCGCCATACCTTTTAGATTCAAGGCCGCCTCTAAAGGTCACTGATCATAACTGATCCTCTGTATCTCCCCCCCCCCATCCATCCCGACAGGCCGGGGTGGAGATTGGAGCAGCAGAGGGCCCGGCCTGGGGCCGGAGAGCAGCAGACCTTCGAAGGACCACGGAGCCTGGGGATGAGGCATGCTGAGCCGGCAGGGCCAGGGCCGGGGCTATGACCAGGGCCAGAGCCGGGACAGGGGCCCGGGGAAGGGAGTGGTGGTGTCTGGACAGAGAGAGGTTGTGGAGAAGAGAGAGGGTTGAGGGGTTGAAAAAGTATCACAAAGTTGCCGGGAGTCCTAGCCATGGGGATGACACCTGCCGCTCCTTCCTAGAACTCTCAGCCAAAAAAAACTTTTTTTCTTTTAGTTCTCACAGTGTTCGAAATCAAGCTGAAACCTGGGGGTGCTACTCTACATCTTAAGTGCCTTCGTTTTTAAGGGATTTACAAGTAGTGTTTAATGGATAATGCCTTCATTTTAATATAATATGATTAATGGGAGGTTCTCATGTGCTTGAGGCCGCTATCGCCCCACAGGGCTAACCCGTGGAGTTATGCCAGCTAGTAGGGTATAATGCCGCAGTAGACCAGCCTGATGGCATGGTTATAACCCAACTCCAATACAGAGCTGTATCCATTGCGGTGTTGCGGCTGTAATCAAATTAGACTGCGATTCCATGATGATAAATGACTCGATTAAACACAGTTTATCAAAAGTTTGTTCCAAAGAACTGCGCTTGAATAGATGTCTTCGTTATGGCTCCTAGGTCACCTTCACAGAACATCGACGTTTTTTTTTACTTTTGAAGTGTTGCCTATTTCACGTGTTTGTGTGTGCTGCATGCTAGCCGCAGAGACCACCGGGAACCCTAACGGTCTCTTTGACCCCCCCCCCCTTCACATTTTTACATTTTCACATTGCCCTGGCTCCATTAAGGTTAGCCTTATGCGTTCTCCCGCCTGATGTGGCTGTCAAATGGGTGGATTGAGGAGAACCGTGAAGGGCATTCTGCATGTTTCTGGGGGCCATTCCCCAGCTGAACAGCCAGTCTGAACGTGCCATCCAGGACCTGGCATTCATCATCATGCCTTCTCCCTCCGTTAGGTTGTCCTGTGTGTAGGATGAAAGAGCTGCCGGGTTGCCGTCCACAGAGAGGAGGTCCTGTTGACCCACATGTTTTCCGTAGTGCTCCTTCACCCACGGAGCCTCCTCCCCCCTCTGCCTGAACCTGTTGTGGTTCATGAAGTCCTCAGTTCTCTGACTCCCTTTCAGCTCTCATCGTCTTTGAATCCACTAGGCCCCTATCACTGGCCAGAGTGGCTAGTGAACAGTTGAGAAGAATATAAAAGCATGAGCATGTGGCATGGAATAACATCCTGATGGTTTCAACGCGATGCTGTACATTGTAGAATAAGCGGAGGTGATTCAAAAGGATTCTTTGAAACTCATGGCCCTCCTTCTCCTCTCTCATGTTGCTCTTGGTGATCTTCTTGAGGTTGCGCCCCTTGGATATTTCATTTAGCTGATTTGCTAATCTCCTCTGGATGCTTTTTTCTTTCGCTTTTTCACAGGTCGGGCCTCTTCTTCAGGTCATCAGATCGCCCAAACCTGATATTTTTCTTTTTTGCCGGCTTTGTTTTCTTTGGTTGCAGTCTGGTGATGATATTTGGTGGTTCTTGTGCTTTTTCGGTGATCTAGTTCCTGCTCTCCTCCAGCTTCAGTCGAGCGCATACAAACGTTGCCAGTGTCCGCGTGTGGTTTATCTGGTTCATGGACCAGTCATTGATCCTTCCACCTATTCAAAGTACGGCGGATTGTTTGCTGACTTATTCAGGGTCAGGTCGGAGATTTGACCATTGTTTTGTGGTGGTCATTTTTCTCCTGGATGTCCACATTATAACAAGAGAGCTAGAGATTCAAAAGATCTCCTGGTTCGCTGTGTCTCATAGCAGGCTTCTGCTGAACTGTCTGCTGACATTAACCCTCTGCCCAGAGAAGATGTTTTGGGAAAAGACCCGTGTGCTGGGCTGGTTCTTCATCCAGATCTTCCTGGTGGACCACAGTACGTGCGCCAGACATGGTTTGGATGGCAGGTACTGAATGATCTTTCTCACTTCAGAGACTTTATGTTAATATCTGTTGGGGCTGTCTCCCTCTAGTCTGCTGGTTGATCAGAGCTGGTGCTTTGGACCCTGTAGGAAATTAATGACAAGGCTTTATTTAGTGATGAGTACTGATGAGTTGCAGTTATGTAAGGTTATGTCGATGCTGTTTGTGATCCAATTTTTTTAATTATATATTAAAACTAGAAAAATATATATTATATATGCGCACAGATATTATTCACATTCGACTTCAGGCAGCGCTGCTGAATCTGAAGTGCTTCAGGCTCTTCAGAGCCGCTTGTTCAACCCAAGCCCTATTCAGGTTCTCATGTGCTCCTTGGAGGAATTTCTTCACTCCAAAGAGTGTTGTGGGTTCTCTCCCCCAAAGATCTCTCCATACCCGCCAAACTCAAAAAACACTGTTGTAAGTCTCACTTTCTAATCACCATGTAACACTCCCTACTCGACTCCCCAACCCCGACTTAGCCTGCAGCAGAACAGTTCTGTTTTGTATGAGCTAGCAGAACCATAGGATGTCATAGAGGTCCACGGTGTTCCGGCTGCCACAAAGGTCACCAATTTTGTCAAGGATACATGATTTGTTTTGATTACACTGTGTGCATTATGGCGGAACTAATCTTAACTTTGAACAAATAATATTAAATTGCTTTTTCATACACAACTAGGTATATTATAAATATATGATAGGAGATGGATTCACTCAAGCAAATGTTCGATAAGGATGGTTTTGGTTATGTTTTTAAATATACGTACACAGATAGACCTCTATCTGTCTTCCTGTCTGTTTCTATTTTAGGATTAAAAACAATGTGTGTGTTTGTGTGTGTGTGTGTGTGTGTGTGTGTGTGTGTGTGTTTTCGTACATGGGAATGTAATTGTGTGTGTGTTTGTGTGTGTGTGTGTGTTTGTGTGTGTGTGTGTAGGCGTGTGTGTGTGTGTCCGTACATGGTAGACTGAGTGTGTGTATGTATGGTAAGGGTTTGTGTGTGATTGTGGGTGTGTTAGTGTTTGAGTGCTTTCCCAGATAGTAGTGCACATGCATAAGTATGTATTGATACCTTTTTTTGAGTTTGAAAGGTGCTATATACATTTTTATTATTATTATTATTATTATTATTATTATTATTATTATTATTATTATTATTATTATTATTATTATTATTATTATTAAATATTTAAATTCACAGGGCTCAGACCCTGAAATGTAAAGTACAGGCTGACAGAGAAAGCACGACCTAATGCTTCACTCGATAACGGAGGTCCTGCTATGTAACCAATAGCAACTTCATTCATGTTTGTAGGTGTTTGAAAAGGTAAGAGCAGCCTTTCTTTCTCCTTTTGACATTTCTCGCCATATTCATGAGTGTGTGTGTGTGCATGAATGTGTGTTTGTGCGAGAGTGTGTATGTGGTTCTGTGTAAGTACATGTGAAATGTGCAATGCTACATAACATTGTTTCTCAACTTGTTCTGAATGGGTCACAGAGTGTGTGGTCGAAATATATATTTATTTTTCTAGTTTCTAGTTTTTGATTTATTTTCTAGTGCTCAGTTTTTTAAGTGCTAGAGTTATGTGCTTTGAAGGAGGGGGTGGTGATCAAATGACCATGGGGATATGTGGGTCCAAAGGCCAGACCATTTGAGAATCCCTGCTCTATGGACCGCAGCTATAGAAATAATTAACACAGTAAGAGGCAATCCAATACAGTGGAGAATCGGAAAGAACAGGGAGAAGAAAAGAGGGATTGACGTAGGGATTATTAGTCCCCCCAGGGGCCCTTAGCCTCTAAGGAGCCCCTATATGTGTCTTTTGTACTTTTTATTATGGGAACAGGCAGTTATACCAATAAATATATAATATACATCACACCGATGTGAAGCCCGTTTTGTGTGATGAGTTGTTCATGTATTTTTCTGTGTGTGTGTGTGTGTGTGTGTGTGTTTGTGTGTGTGTATGTTTGTGTGTGTGTGTGTTCACGTCTGTGTGCACGTCTGTGTGTGTCTGCATTTATTTGTTATTGTATAATGAAAGGGATGTAATTTCGTTCTAGTTGTTTTTTGTCGTTGTATGGAAGGTAGGAATGTCGATAATTTGATCTTCACATAAATCTTTGTCTTATCCTCTGCTCAGTTTAACATCCTCACAACATCTCACCCATCTAATTCCTTCATATAATGAAAGTTCCTTTGCCCATCAGAGAGTGGATATTACAGTGGAAATATTAATAAGGGTCCCTTTTTAACCAAATTACATTCTATCAGAGCCGAGATTGAATTAGCGAGCGCCAAGGTGTGTGCGAACAAAGCTAATGGAATTGGGTGACAGCACCCGTCAATCAAGGCACGATTGAGGTCATTCCCTCTTTGACCTTGTCCCGCCCACTCTTATCAATCTCTCACACACAGGGAAACATGACATCACTCATCAGGGAAAACAATGTTAGACTTGGCTAGAAGAGTGCTTGTGGATGCGGTGTGAATATGTGTGTAGACTGAGACTGAGAGAGATAGATAGACAGAGAGACAAAGAGAGACAAAAAATGAATAAGACAATGGTGAAAGAAGAGAAAGAGAGAGAGGGAGAGAGAGAGAGAGACCACTACTTAACTGCACTCTTGAAGTTAATATGTAAACTATTTGGTTAAACAAACGTTCCATTACTTTTAGCCACCATGCAGATGATTAGAACCAAATCAACTTTACTAGCAACAATGAAATGTATTAATCATGCATTTAAATATTTTTAGAACAATTCTAAAGAAATCAATAAGGTAATTAGGTTAAGGAAGGCAGCATAGTATCATGGTTCCATGAGTTTGATTACCAGCCTAAAGGGTCTGGGTTCGATCCCAAAAGCCTGTGGCCTGCCTGTAGACACCCTGAGCAAGAGGCCTAGCCCTTACCGGACCCAGATTCATTCTAAGTCACTTTGGAATGAAGAATGTCTGCTAAATTGCTAAATAGCAATGGCAATAACTACTTTTTCAAGATGAGTTGCCGTCAGATGGGCACACACCAGTGATGGCGACAGCCTTTTGTGTTAACTGACATGAATCAGTGAACACAACAACAATCTAACTCCACCTGATATAAACATTTATACAACAATTCCTTATCAAGGGCGCTGGATAACAGAAAAACACGCTGCCCTATCTGCAGACATCATGATCTAAAATGAAACCTGTTGGGTCTTTCCGAGGCACTGCGTGACCGAAAAGCGCATCAAAACAACAACAACCACAACGGCAGCGGCGTCGGGGAGAAAGAGGGGATGTGCACGCAACGATTACGGACCGTAGTTTCAATGTCATGGTTACGTTGTGACACAAGGTCTCTCTCTCTCTCCCCCTGCCTCTTATCTTATCTTCCTCAGGGTTTGTTTCCGGGAATGTGTTTGTCTTTTTGGGGAGCGACGTTTGAGAAATGTTTGTCTGGAGATAGCTATCTCGATACAGAGTCGACTTGCTGTGAGGAAAAAAGGGGGAGCAGCTATCAGACGAGTGTGAATGTGAATAAAACATGGCGCAGAGACCTTTCTGTGTACCGTTCTTCCTGATAAACGGTGTCTGTCGGCGTCTTGGTTTCATTTAGTTTCCGACCGGCTTTGTCTCTCTATCACCCTGTTCTCCCGTCCTATCTCTACGGTCTCTCTCCCTCGCTCCTTCTTACGATGTTTACCGAGCCGCTTTTGTCCTTTTCTTCCACTCTTGTCTAAGCACTGTCTTGGTCTGTGTCTCTGCGAACAACAGCTTTCTAACAGGCAAAATCACATGCACTTTCTGGCTCCCCAGGTGCGGTGGTGGTCCAGGTGTATGTCTTTGCGGGGGCTCATCACGGCTCTAATGAGAATGATCACCACTCATCTGTCTTCATCCACATCCAGCGGAGAACACCTGCTACTTTGTGTGTGTGTGCGTGTGTGTGTGTGTGCTAGTGTGCTTGTGTGTGTGCGTGTGTGTGTGTGCGTGCGTGTGTGTGTGCGTGGGTATGTGTGCGTGCGTTTGTTCTGGGGGATGGGGTGTCTGTGTGTTTGTGCGTGTGTGTGTGTGTGGGGGGGGATGTGTGTATGTACTTCCCTGTATGCGTGCGTGTGTGTTTGTGTATTTTTAGTGGGTGAGAGAATGTCTGACTGAGTGAGTGTGTGAGTGAGTGAGAGAGTGAGTGAGTGCGTAAGTGAGAGAATGAGTGAGTGAGATTATGAGAGAACTGCATTTCCAACGCTCTATTGTAAATGCAGTCTGATTTTCAACCACAATGACAGAATCTGCCGTTTGTCAATACAACCAAAATGACCCAGGGCAGTTTGCTGGTAGAGTGCTCCTTTCAGGCCCTGTAGTTATTCTCATTGTGAAATGAAATATCTTTCTTTGATAGTTAAAACGTGTTTTGATAACATCTCTAGCAAAAAAAAATCATTAAATATCATCATTTTTAGTTAATGTTAATGATGTTCATTTTGTTGGTTAATGCATTATTTTCTATCGTTGCCATGCTTGTTGATATTGATGCTGCTAGGGCATAAACCACTCAGCTTGCATGTTTTTTGAATCATTGTCTTTGTGTTGTTAATGAACACATAACCTCAGCTGTTATGTTATGTGTTATTTAATGTAACTGATGATGTTCTTTCAGTCCAAACATAGATATTCTAGTGTGCCAGGAATAACATATATAATCTTCTTCTTTGTGATGGAACAGCCAGAGGTGTTTTGGTTGGGCAACCCTCAAGTTTCCAATTGTGTTCCCTATACATTTTGTTTAACAAGATAATCATGACACATGAATACCACTTTAAAGGTTTTTGAAGTGTGGATGCAATCAATAGAGTGAAAAATGAATTCTGAATGCTGCTAGCATTATCACCACAAAGGTTGTATCTCGACAGGAACGCCGTACCCTAACCCTAGGATGTGTATCTCCCCGGAGAGGGCCAAAAAAGGAGTGTTACCTCAAACAACAGATTAAATAGGCATAAAATGGTGGCCGTTTCAAGTATCCCAATACCAGTGAGAGTTTTTCACATTTGGGGCAAAAATATAGGAGAGTCCAACGGCATGCCCCTTACGAAGTTGAAAAAAGGCAACCTACATTCTGCGTGTAAACTATTTTTTTATGAGATGTTGTTACGCCTGTTTACAAAGAAAGCCAGCCAACTCAAAAAATTCTCAGTCATGACCTTTATAAATCCTGTTGAAATTAATTGAATAAAAAATAAAACAACAACAACCTCACATCTAACAAACATTTGGACCACAGATTGCAACATTTGCTGCGGCACATGAAGCGTGAGAACAGAAGGGAAAAATACATTCTCTTTCCCACTGGGACAAGATGGCAGGGAATCTTCTTATGGGCGTTTGTCTTCCAGAGGTGTCAACAGGTCAGCGTGTGAAGCTGTGTCTTCTATTCTGAACACCTCTCTAAACCTCTCTTAAAGGGCTTAGGCTTTGATCCATCTCTAATACGATATGCTTTGCCTTTGAGAGCTGCTTAACTTTGTCCCAAGAAAACCTAAGTTGGTGTGTATATATATACGTGCGTGTGTGCGTGTGAGTGTGTGTGCGTGTGATTGTGTGTAAAAGTGTGTGTACGTGTGTGTGTATTTTTGAATGCAAAAACATTTGTGGGCATGTGGGCATATTGTCGCAGTGTTAATGTTACACAGGGCAAGATCAAGACAAACCATCAGTTTGACACATAATAATGATTCCTCAAAGGCCTATACTTGTTTCATTTAAAAGCCATACATTTGTGTGTGTTTTCCCCAGATTGTATTTACCCCTTAAAAAGGCCATGTCAAATGACTTTGTCAAATTCCAAGTAGAATTGATGTAAAACTCAAAATCCACGCTGTTAGTATTGACCAAATGACAAAGCACTTGTTCATTTTTTTGGTACAATCCAATTAGTTTTTCTTGTGGAATCCTGGCAGCTCGTTTATATCTGTGAGTGAGTGCAGGGTGGATGTGTAGTTTCGGCGCGCTCGCTGATGTGAGCAAAAGCGTGGCGCGTGAATTTGAATGGAAACGCTAACTCAAATTGTTTCAGATTTCGTATTAACGGCAGGTGAGGTTGTGATAAGCCATCGATCGCCTTCTACCACCAAATGGATATCTGGCTTCATGCAACAACGCACTGAGCTCTTGTTCGTGCAACACTCTACACCTGATTTTGCGCACTTCGTTACGAGCCCGCAGTGAACACTTAGACACGTAGACACTTTCTGTGCCTTAACGTATCCCCTGCGCTTAATAAATGCATTTAGTTTAACACTCGACTTCACCTCAACCAAACAAGCAAACACAAGCCTCCATGTAAATGCAATTTAAATATGGCTTTTGCACAGTTACACAAGACTCCTCTAAACCACTGTGATCACATAAATAATATATAACTTTCTTTGGGGGATCTTCAGCTAAATCTCTATTAACGTCTACGGAATACCACTAACAACGTGTCTGGTTAGCGAGCTCATCTTGCTCAAGCGTTGTGGATGACTTCACACTGAGCTCAGAGAACCAGGAGGATGGAAGGTTTGTTGTTGTTTCATATAAAAGGATGTCTCTCAGCTTGCTGTTCAGTGAACCAGGCATGATGGGCCCGGTTGATACTCATACATGATTGGCTGTGACAGTGGTGGAGGTGAAAGGTCTGATAGGACATAGTGTTTTAGGTGCAGGTTGGGGGGGGGGGCAAGTGCACTTCCATACTCAAATACCATTTGGTTTTTCATCCAGGGAGTGTGAATGAATGGTGAACGCCTTATCACTCCAGAATGGTTATGACAGAACTGTTATTACTGTAAATCACCCGAAAAAAACGTGTCTTTCCTTGTATGTTTGAGTTAATTTCTCTCAAACAATTTCAGATGAAGAGAATATAATTGTCTTCACTCAATACGGAACAATCATATCCCCAAGGCTTTTATTGTCTAACCAATTATCTAATGGGTTCTCCTTAAGACATAACTTTATTTTATTGTGCTCAAAGATATTCCTTCCAACGGATGCCAGTGATTTTACCCAGAGGGGGGAAACCCCCATCCACCCACCCACCAACCCACCCCCCCACACACACACACACACAAACACACACACACACACACAAACACATGAAACTGTGGGTTGACGTCTGCGAGCCCAGGCGTCCAACTCACAGCAAGTCACTCTGGGTGTCTGTGAGGAAGCCATTAAAGAAGAGCTAATTAGCGGTCCTAATCACGGGGATGATGAATCACAGAGCCCTTCGCAGAGACTGGGACAATACTTCAGGGTCTCTTCAGCCTGCGTTTCACAGGGAGATGGCTAACACTCATCAGTCACGATGAAAGTCGGCTGGACGGACTGCTGCGAATGTATGCTTAAGCACATATGTTCAACACCCAGGGAATAGACAGATGTACAATCGAAAGGGCTAACCTTTGCGGAGAAGATGCCGCTGCTATTGATATTTGTTTGTTCCCGGCAGTTTAACTGGGAACAGAAAAAAATAAAGAAATACTAATTAGATTGTTAAATATGACATTGTGACATTTCACTGAGGGTATTCTAAGCAGGAAGAAAGAGAGAGTGTGGGACATACAGGGACAGAGACTTTTATATTTGTCTGATATAATTGAGCTGCCGATGCAAGCTTATGACTTGACTTTACTTCAATCCTTTGACACAAGCACAATATTGGATGAAATCTTCCAGGGCCCTGACATTATAATAATCGCTTATTCATCACTTGATCTTATGTCTCCCCCCCACCCACCTCCCCCCATCCCTTCTTCACTGTCAGGGTCATGAACAACCTTGCCGTGTCCTTGATTCTTCAAGGGGATTTCTTTTTTGTGCTGACGTGGACACTTTCAGAGCTGTCTGGGGTCAGATGTGTACACGCTCAGCTAAACGAAAGGTAAGCTTGTTATGTTAACCCAGCGGCGGTCTAACACCGGACACTGGTTTCCTTCATTGGGCTCCTTCATCACCTTACAATTTGGAGGGAAATCAGGTGAGGGACCTGACATGCTTTTGTCTGCAAATATGGGTAGCCGTGTGTGTATGCGTTTGAGCGTGTGTGGTTGTGTGTGTGTGTGTGTTTGCCTGTGCATGTGGCTGTGTGCAGGGGTAAATGCTTGTGTGTGTGTGTGTGTGTGTTTGGTAGAAACTGCATGTGACTGTATGGTAGATGTTTTTGTGTGTGTTGGTTCGTGCGTGCGTATGCCTGCGTGAGCGGGCGTGCAAACCAATCATTCATTCCCCAGAGGAGGCAAATGAAACTCTTTAAGAATGATAAACACAGCATCACTGTGATGCTAATAGGAATGGATGGCCCGGCCAGAGAGTACAAACGAACAAGAAAGGGGGGGGGGGGGGGATAAAGATAAAAGTGGGGGGGGGGGAATAAAAAGGTTTATTTACGTATTTATTTATTTATTTATTTTCGCCCGCTCCCTCCCTCCCTCAATGACAATTACCCCCGGTAGAGCTCACCTCGATAAATAACACGGGCCCTCCACCCCTCGGGCCACGGTGGCCACACCACCCTGAGTGAGGTAGACGTAACGCAATCACACTGCAGCAGACTCAATCAGTCAGCCGGCCCGCCACCGCACTGCCCAGAGGAAACACAGCGGAGGAAAGTATTCAACGAGAGAGGGAGTCAGAGAGAGAGGGGGAGCAGAGAGAGTGAGTGAGAGGGAGTGAGTGAAAGTGAGAGAGAGAGAGAGTCAGAGGGAGGGGGACAAGAGAGAGAGAAAAAGTCAGAGAGAGAGGGAAGCTGGGAGAGAGAGAGAGAGAGAGACAGAGGGGAGCTGAGAGACATGAGAGAGTCAGAGAGAGCGATAGAGAGTGACAGCGAAGCAAAGGCGATATATTTGGAACAATAGAGGAAGATAAAGACAAAGAGTGAGATAGGAGAGAAAGAATGGGAGACCGGGAAAAGGAGAATCATACAGAGAGGTAGACGGAAGGATGGAAAGAGAAGAGAGCGACAGGGAAGCAGTGAGAGAAGGAGGGAAGTCGGAAAAATCAAAAAACAGCTTAACCTCTTCCAACCAACAGGAATAACAAGCAACACGGCGGAATGCCCGCGGCCGGTAGGAGAGAGAGAGCGAGAGAGAGAGAGAGCGATAGCCGTCTTGGCGCTGGTTAGCGGACGCTCATTATCGTGTGGCGAGGGGGCCCATTAGGCCGTCATTACCGCCGCTGAAAGTCATCTCCAGTGCTCCTCCTGACACAAACAAGATGGAGGGATCCCAGTGAAAGAGAGAGAGAGAGAGAGAGAGCCGCAGGGAGGCAGGAGGGACAGACGGTTGACATGGAGGACCCGCAGGGGGAAAAGGGGTGGGGAGGAGATGGGGTGGGGTGGAAGGTTGAGTTCTCTCCCTGGGCTGGGGTCACACTGCCCCCCCCCCCCCCCCACATCGTAACAGCCCTGTCAGCACACCATCGCCGCTTCCCTTGGAGCTGAGACACGCTCGCCTAATTAAAACCTCCCTCTCTCTGTGTGTGTCACTCTCTCTCTCTCTCTCTCTCTCTCTCTCTCTCTCTTTATACCCCTCACCCCCCCCTCCCCAGTGAGACACACAGTTGGGAATGTGGAGAGAGAAAGAGGGGAAGAGAGAGAGAGAGAGAGAGAGGGAGAGAGAAGGAGAAGGGGGAAGACGGGAGTCGTGCCATAAGTGAGAGTAAAATAATAAAAAAATGTCGTTTGACATATAAAAACATATGGGGAATTTCTGGTAGACGCAATCACAGCAATTAACATCATCATCTTACCCAATAATACTCATTACATAGAGAGAGCGAGAGAGAGAGAGAGAGAGAGAGGCTAAAATCGGGGCCGGATGGGGCACGTGAGCACATTTCAAGTCCGGACATCCAAGGCAGGGAACGAGTGCCGGGGTGCGTTGGGGGGAAGGGGGGAGGGGAGATGAGGGGATGGGGTGGAGGGTGTGTGGCGGCGGGGTAGAGCCAGAGAGCTCTGGCAGTGTACCGGAGCCGCAGAGAATGATGAACACAAATGCAGTTGCACTGCGGAAGAGCAGAGCCTGGATGGCTGCCATGCTTGGCGCGCTGCTCTGAAGTTATTCTACACTCAGACGTAGCGTCGGCGGAGGGGGAGAGGGATGGAGCGCGAGGGGAGAGGAATATGAAAACAATGATCCGTGCGTATATGCTGAAGACAGGAGAATTTTTTTCTTTCTCAGAGTCAAAGGAGAAGTTAACCTGTTTGATTGTTTCTGCGTCAGGAAGTAATCGGGAGGGAGTAGGAGCGAGGGGGGGAGGAGGAGGAGGAGGAGGAGAAGAAGGGGTGGGGGTGGGGGTCTGGGTGCATTTAGGCCCTGCAGGGGGCTTCACCTGCAAGAACCTACCCCACCCACCCCACCCACCCTTTCTCCCCTGTGTACCGACACTCACAAAGAGAGATATAGAGACGGAGAGAGGTGGAGTAGAAAAAACAGCGGAAAGGGCTTTCATTAGAACGTATAGAGGGCGATATAAGAGTAGAGAAAGCGAGGAAATGAGTGGAAATGACCGGCAGAAGTGCAAGGAATCGTTAACTAACCGAGAGCAGCACAGGAGCAGTATGGCACACACTAACCAATTCCCGCTGAGCAATATTGCGTGTGACTTGCTGAACTTGGTGCAGTATTATCCAACCAACAAATGCTAGGAATTGAGGCAAAAAAAAAAAAGAAGGATCCAACCGGGTCTATATAATATGTGATTTCATGGCCCTCAGTATAGTGTGACAGAACAGAATCTTTATTCAATAACATTGTTCACATCGCATCAGGGTGTACTGCTCTGGGTTCATTTCAAACCACAAAGACTCTATGAATGCACACGTTGTACCATACAATGTGTCCCAAGGCCAATACTCTGTCTTTCACTGTGTCTCTATTCCTTTCGTTTCTTTATGTCCACGTCCATTGTCTGGCCCAGTCCCTGACTCAAAAGGCACCCGTCCCCCCCCCCCCCCATCCCCCGTCCCACCTACAATCCAGCAAGGACAACACCAAGGGCCTATTGCAAACTTTTACATGAGCAAAACAAAAACAGCAAAACGTAAAAGCATGTTTAAAGTTTAGAGAAAAATTGAGCTGAAGGTTAAGGGGAAAAAAGGAGCACAAAGAGCTGAATAGAAGTGAAGAGGACGTTGTGGGCTGAGCACTTGGACTCTTAGTGAGAGACACACAATCGGCGAGAGGTGTCTCCTCCCCTAGTCCTGTATCCCGAGACATGAGTCACTTGTTATGTTTGCACACACTATCAATCACTATGGATTTTCCACCTTCAAACCCCTCTGTTAACCGTGATGTCAGGTGCCATTTTTTAATTGGTGCCCTTGCCTCTGGAAGTCTCCCATGAGCGGTGGGATGGTTTATTTCTGTTTCATACTTGCAGTCTACTCTCTTGTACGCGACAAGAGTTTAGAGACAATGGATATTCCCGTTGTTCCCACCAGGAGCTGTTGTTTGAAAATGATTTCCTCCCTCGGTGATGATCAGGAGGCTTGATGTTTTTGTCTGCTGCTGTACCAAGTTTGACAGTTTCAAGTCTCTGTTTACCACATTCTTCGCCGCGCATGTTACCGGATTTCTATATGTTGGCTCCCAAGTGAGTGTGTTTGTGTCAGTGTGTGAGAGATTATGTATGTCAAGCCCATGTGTGTTTGTGTCTGTTTGTGTGTGTTTTTCTGTTTATGTGAGTGTGCATATGTGTCCATGGTCATGAGTGTGTATGTCTGTATGTGTGTGTGTGTGTGTGTGTGTGTGTGTGTGTTTGTGTGCCCATGGTCATGAGTGTATATGTCTGTATGTGTGTGTGTGTGTGTGTGTGTGTTTGTGTGTGTGTGTGTATGTTTTTGTGTGTTTGTGTGTGTTGGTCTGTGTATGTGTGGAGATGAATGTGATGTGTATATCTGTGTGTACATACATGCACAACAGTGTGTACGCAGGTAGGCTCGGGTTTTGACTTATAGGTAGGTGGCGTCGATGGGTGTGCGTGTGTGTGTGTGTGTGTGTGAGTGATTTCCCAGCAAGGTCTTCAAAGTTTGTGTTGGGGTGGGTTGCCGTGGTGAAGGCAGTGGTTAAAGCAATCAAAAGGTGCAGGCAGGGAGCTAAAATGGCAGCTTAGACTGCCACCTCCATCTCCAAATTAAAACGGTCAAGAAAATAACAACGGAAGGGATGGAGGGAGGGAGGGGGCGCGGGAATATAACAAAGGTATTACAGAAACATTGCGGCGAATATAAAAAAAAACACTCACATCTCAGAGAGAGAGTGAGACGTGTGCGGAAGGGAAATGTGATTAGGGCTGCTGTAGGCATCGCAGGCCACCTCCTCCCACCTGCCTCTTAATTGATTTCTTTTTACGGCGTATCGGATAAAAGGTTACGGCGTTTCAACAATAACCTTCCCATCCGAGCGCCGACAGGGGCTTTATCACACTGTAAAACCCCCTCCGCTCGTTCATCATCACAGCCTGATGGCCAGTCACAGGAGCTTAGCGGATAAAGCTGCAACTTTTTGTGTGTGTGTGTGTGTGTGTGTGTGTGAATGTGTGCTTGTGTTTGTGTGTGTGCGTGTGTGTGTGTGTGTGTGTGTGGCCACGTGTGTGCGTGTGCCCATCTGTTGTTTTCCATTCATTTCAACAGTGTCACCTGTAATCTGACACGCTGTTGGATTGACATATTAATTTAACCTCCTGCAGACGCACACTCTCCCAATAAATATGTTCTGGGGAGGTTCTCCTGATGACATGATTTAGCATTTTCTCCCCCATAATCCACAGGATAATAACATATCCTGATGGATTTGGAATGGCGTCCGTGGTCAGTTTTGACCATTGATCGAACATGGCATTTTTTTGGGTGCAAAGAAAAATGTTAACAAAGCATTAAAAAGTGTTATTCCCACATAGGTCATAAATTGTTGCATTGTTTTCGTCTTATGCAAAGCACAGATTTAGCTTTTAAAATGGAAATACAAATGGAATGCTAATTTATCATTCCTGGGAAGGACTTTATTTTTTTCATCATTTGACATTTTATGAGTTGGTGAGTTATGTTAAAACAGACATTTGTTGTACTTAATCTTGGAACACTGCAAGGATCAATCTCTGCAGGAACCTCTTACTTCCATTTAACAAACAATACATTTAGCTATCATACTTTTGATATGACACTGCACGTGCATATGTATATATATATATATATATATATATATATACATATATATATACACGTAAAAAACATATATATATACACGTAAAAATCCCCCCTTGTACCAAGTCAAACATTCAACTGTTGCTCTATTTCCCTATTTTTGAGGAGAGGAAGGAAAAGGAGCGCTGGACAGGGCAAACCTCTGGGGTTCTTTCCCCTGCGGCCAAGCTACACACAACACAACACAATGCAACGCAACACAACGCAACACGTGTAGGTCTCTTATTGCCCCCCCCCCCCACCCCCCACACACACACACACCTCCCATCCGTTTCATCAAACCAAAGCTTTCCTGAAAACAGGCCAGGTGTAGAGAGATGTGCAGAAAAGTTGGAGCAGCAAGCGTGGGTTTCTGTGTGTATTTGTGTGTGTGTGTGTGTGTGTGGGTGTCTGTGTGTGTGTGGGTGATTTTGTTTGTGTGTGCGTGTGTGTGTGTGCGTGTATGTGTGTGTGTGTGTGTGTGTGTGTGTGTGTGTGTGCGTTTGTGTGTGTGTGTGCATGTGTGTGAGGGTGTGTGTGTGTGTGTGTGTGTGTGTGTGTGTGTGTGTGTATGAGTATGTGAATGTGCATGAGCATCACTTTTTCCCCATGAAGTAGGAAGATCAGAGGCAGACTGCATAGAGCAGAGGCTGTTGATTGTGTGTAAGAGCTTTAGGAAAAAGCTACATAGAAGCATCTATCTGTATCAATCACTCTAAAAGCCCAGAGAGATAGAATAGATGGATGTAAGTGTGTGGGGGGGAGGGAGGGGGGGGGAGGCAATATAGCAATGGCAGCTGTGGAAAGAGAGGAGATGAGAGGTGCTATGCTTAGAGTCAAGTCAACAGGTACAGAAGCACGGGGAGGAGAGAGAGAGAGACATTTATAGAGAGGGATAAAGAGTAAGAGAGAGAACAGGCGAGAGAGAGATATAGAGATGGTTGGGGGAGGAATGGACCAAGAAAGAAGAAAGTGAGAGAGATGGAAAAAAAGGGGAATATGAAGAGAGATGGGAAGAGAGGGAGAGAGGCAGAGAGAGAGGGAGAAGGGAGGGAGAGAGGCAGAGAGAGGGAGAGGGAGGGACGGGATACGTTGGATATCATAAGGAGCACTGTAGTGCGGTGAGCTAGTCAGATGTCGAGCAGGTGAAATGGAAACACATTGTGCAGTTAAAGAAGGTGTGTGTGTGTGTGTGTGTGTGTGTGTGCGTGTGTGTGTGTTTGTGTGTGTGTGTGGGTGGGGGGGGGGCAGTAGAAGCCAGATGAGGGTATGTGAAACGAAATGGAGACAAGGATCTGAGGATGTAAGAGCAGGCCGTAATTGAAAATGGAGGGGTCAGCGTAGTAGTAGTAATAGTTGCCTCCTCTTCACAAACACACGCAGACTCACACACACACACACACACAGGCAGCTCAGCGGCAGTGGCATGTGGTGATATGAAAGTATGAGCGAGTCCCCCCCCCGTATCTAAAGCACTGCTCTTTCTCTTAGGCGCTGGACGTCCCCCCCTGCCCACCTTCGGCAAACATATAAATTACCTCAACACTTCCAACCAACTGGTGGTGTTAGCTTTGCTGAGCCTCATCTGAGCCGCTGTTTGAACAGGCTCCCAGACAGCTGCGGACCTCTCTGCTGAATAACCGTGGGTGGAACCCGTCCCTTACTGCCCATCACTTTAGGGGCAGGGAGAGAGAGGGAGAGGGGGAGAGAGAGAGAAGAAGAGAGAGGGGGTGCGGGAGGGGGAGAACTGTAACATCGACTCACACTTTATTATTGATGATGCTGTTTGTTCAAGCATGTGCAATTCTGTCCACTTGGATGCGTTTTTTATTCTGTTGTGAACGTTTTGTTCTTTCCTTCTTTCTTTGCATCATTATGATTTCTTTCCTCTGAGCCTCTCACCAAACTTAGCTCAACGACACGAGATTGACGGACGCATCCACGTCTTATTAATTCAGAAAAAAAGAGACCAAGAGCAACGCAATCTTATTTTCGTTGTTGTCATGAGACTAGCCAGATCACGGCTTGACTCAGCGAAAGGATTTCAGAACGGGTTTCCCTCCCCTCCCACCCCTCGCCCCCATAAGACAGCAGAACAGATGGATCTTAAAGTACTAGAAGCACTGAGCCGTCCGTCAGCTTTGATACAAGTCAGAAACAACGGTTCACTGATAAGGCAAAAGGCATATGGTGGCACTGTTAGCCAAAAGGAATAGCCACAAATCAAGCCTTTTAACAACCCATCTGTTAAAAGGCATCGGAGGCTGCTCGAAACCGAGGAGAGGGCCTTCAGTCGGGTCAGGGCGCCGGGACTAAATCCTCAAATTTGCGCTGCGCTAAATGAAGCATTATGCAACATTTGGCGTCGCTAACTGCAGGCTTTTAACGAACATCTTGTTCTGTCGCTAATCCTGCCAAAAGCATGCAGCCAGGGAGAGAAACAAACTCTGACCCTTGCCGCGTACACACTGCATACACACAACACATGCATGCGACATACACACTAGGGATACGCTTCATACACACTGCATACACACTAGAGATGCCATACATACACACTATAAAGACACTACTTACACACTGCATACACACACTGTATACATGTTTCATACCAGAAGTCGATTCCATTCACAGAGTAATAACCAAATATGCAACACATGTACACATCAGCGCTGCACACTGTAACGTATAGGGTCTCCCCCTGCCAACAGTGGAGACAGAGAGAGGGGATTTCTTGGGGGAAAAGGCGCTCTTTCTTCTTACTATTCTTGTAACATCATATAGTAATTCAACTGCGTGCATACAAAACCCAGAACAGTAATGGAAAACATTTACAACAACAACAATGACACGGTTCATGTAGACTGACCATGTATTTTCACACACATATCTTTGTAGCGGTTAGCAGAAATGTAAAGCTTCTGCCATGCATAACTAATGGTTATTTAGCCTTACGGGGTAGACTGTCGAATAATAGCTAAGAAAAGCATGGGCATTATCTGCTTATTGCTCCTGACACACAGGTCTCAATCCACAACCGTAAACTAATGGGAGAATCTACGGAAATGCAATTTACCTGAATTTCCTCCTGCTCTCTATTAATTTCAGAAAATCCCCCACTTTGTGAAAGGAAAGGGTTACTGTTGAGTTAATGGATAAATCTATACTTAAAGATAGAGGAAGGTTGGAATCCAATTTGTGTCCGAGCCCTCCTACTGATTCCCTGTTTCATTCCTATTTGCTGGGCTGGCGAGTAATCGGCTTTGTGTAATAAAGTGACGATGAGGATGATGATGATGATGATGATGATGATGATGATGATGATGATGATGATGGTGGTGGTGATGGTGATGATGATGATGATGATGATGATGATGGTGATCGCGATGATGACGTTATTTGACATTTGGGAAAGAAGTCTGTTGGTCTGTCAATTATCAGACTCTCAGCATTGAATTAATCCCCCCGGATTAATAGAGAAAGTGTGTGTGTGTGTGTGTGTGCGTCTGTGTTTCTCTGTGTGGGGTGTGTGTGTGTATGTGTGTGTGTGTGTGTGTGTGTGTGTGTGTGTGTGAGCTGAGAGAGCGAGCAAGCTGGGGAGAGAGGGAATAAGATACTGAGTGTGTGTGAGCATGAAAATGTTAGTCTAGGGAGCAAACACACGGGTTATAGTTAGTCTCTGAAAGACAGTGTTTGCTGAGAGCTGTGTGTTTGCTCTTGAAACTGTGTGTGTGTGTGTGTGTGTGTGTGTGTGTGTGTGTGTGTGTGTGTGTGTCTGGCACACATCGTGCATGCGTGTCAGTGGTGTGCACTCGTCTGCTCTCGTTGTGTTTGCTAAGATTCTTGGCCTTCCCCTTCCCTGACATGTGCAGTAGAGGGAGGTGATTACATTGCAAGAGGTCAGAGATTTATCTCCATGGTGATTCCCTGAGGAACATGGATGTAAGACAACACACACCTCCTACCTCTCCCACGCCTGCAGTAGCACTGCTGCCGAACAAGATGCCAGCAGGATGAGAGAGCGAGATAGCCCGTTTGAACGGTAAAATAAAGGCGGAGGAGCCTTTAAACCATGAGGGAGCGACAGAAATCCAAACGACAACTTGTATTTTTTGACAACAGCCACAAAGCTGTCAGGGTAGGCCTGTGGTTTTTCCGGATGAGCGACGGCTGATTCAAACTAATGATCTGTGGAGCACATCACACACAATACAGAGCTTCTGCTTTAACCGTTTTTTAATCCCGCCTCGGATCTCAAACCTTAAAAGGCCCCTGGAACCGCCTTAATATACTGTAAAAGGCATGGCCCTTTTTTTTCCCAGCACTTTCACCAGGCCACATTAAATTAATGTGGTTGTGTGTTAAGTGGGCCTCCAGGGGTTAAGGCCTGTCATGTTAGATGAATCTGTTCGCCTGCAAGAACACTGGGCTCCCACACTCCACTAATCTTGTGTAGGGGAAGCAGAGGGCCTTGAGAGTCCATCCCAGCCTCTCTGTTTCTTTTGACAAAACCTTCAAGTTGCTAGAGCTCGCAATCTCATCCTTCTCATTAGTGCGGCGATGGAGGACATGTCGGGACTTGTCCATGAGAGTTCAATGTTCCTCCAAAGGGCATTAAGGACACGGTGCTTTGGAACATCTGCTCATGAATGTCGCTGGGTAAAGGTTTGCGTTGCACTATTTAAATAGTTAAAGATTATTAAACCTTATTAGCGGAAGGAAAACAACAGACTCCGGAAACAGGGACATCACAATCTGTTTTATTTTGTAATGTTGACAGAGATATCCTTGTGCCTCTTCTTTAGATGACATTAGATTACATAAATTACATTTTAAATTTGCCAGATAGGATTTATGAACACCAGTCCCTAATCAAATCTCCCTTCTCTGACTTCTTCTTTTAAACAACAGGAGCAACAACTGTATAACTACCCGGGATATAATACATCTATAATATATCCAATAGATTGATCATACATTTCAATGTGAGGAAGTGTCTATAAAGTGTGTGGATTTTCACTCCTCCACTCTTAACCTTCTCCCAATCGGTTTCACTATCCACCTTTCTTTAATTCTCTCTCTAGCTTCTGCTGCTGGTATATATATATATATATATATATATATATATATATATATATATATGTATACATTCTAATATTGACACACATACCTCTAAAGCTTAACTTCAGCCCTTACTTCCTGTGAGCTATCAACAGCAGGTTCAAACTGGGATGCAGGCGGATGTAGTTTAATGAGGAGGCAGAGGAGGAAAGAGGGCTGGAATAGATAGAAAAAAGAAAGAAAGGAGATGGCAATGAAATACATATGAAAACATTCTCCCATCTCTCACTGACGAGGGCATCCTGACTCTATATCCTGCTCTCTCACTTTCTCTCTTTCTATCTTTCTATCAATCTCTTTCTCTGTCCTTCTCTCTCTTTCTATCTTTCTATCTATCTCTTTCTCCTTCTCTTTCTCGCTCTCTATCGCTCTATCACTCGCTCTCCTTCGCTCTCTCTCTCTTTGTGTATCGCACTCTGTCTCCCTCTCCGTCTCTCTTTCTCTATCCGTCTCTCTCACACACAAAGTCCAACTCGGTCCTTTCTTCCAGGCCTTGAAATCATTTTTATTCGTCAATAGATTTGCAGTCAGAGGGAAGCCACTGAGGTAAAATGCCACCGGGAAGCATTGGGTGACGGTTCCCTCTATGTACTGGCAGGTGCTGAGGGGGCTGCAGGTCAAGCCCACTCAGTCAGAGGGAGCCAAGGTAAGAGGGAGCGATGATGGGTTGGGGGGGGGGGGGGGTGATGTGGGGAGGGGGTCGGTGACCCAAAAAGGTCAGGACCGTGGGCTCTGCATTGTTCATGTAGCCCCCACGGATGGGACAGACCCTGGGTGTGATGAGCCAGGACACACGCCAGGCGTTGAGCCCAGGAGAAAGGGCAGCGTGCTGGGGATGTGGTGCTCGGGGTGCTGGGGCAGTGGTGCTGCTGGAGGCTCCAGGGCTGTGTCTTATCGCTGCCTTGTTGGCCGCCTCCCGCTTGGTGAAGACCCCTAAGCCTGCCTGAGGACATGGGGAACGGTTAGGAAGGGGTCGGGGGGGGGTTGGGGGGGGGGGGGGGGGGGGTGCATGCGTGCAGCGGCACACTGGCACAGGTGAAGGCCAACGCTTGAGTGGGACGTTGAACAAAAGCCCGGTCGCCATGGCAACCGCAGTGCAGAGCCACAAGCTCATTAGAATGATCCGCAGAGATGCCAGGTCCCTTTTTTTGCTTCTGTGTTTTTTCTTTCTTTTCTTTATGTTTTCTTCGTTTCACCTTTTATAAGCGTTTGAACTACAATTAATTCTACAACTTCTTACTGCAAAGTAAATCGTGGAAACTAATGGTGGGTTGTGATAGAGGTGCATTTGGTTTGTCCATCGATGTTTACGCAGATACAGTCTAACAACTTAAAGTTTCAGTAACTCCACAATAAAAAGCGGATGTATATAGCCCTGTTGGATGATAGTTTGATATCCATGATCAGACAAATAGCTGTATGTATCTAATACATTGTGTCTGGGGAATTGTCCTTCAGTATGCATGTTGTCAAACATGCATGAATTATAAGTATAAACATATCTGCAATTATAAGATTCATAAATCTTGAATCCTAAATTAGTTTAATGTTGTTCATTAGGGAATAAAACGATGTACATGAGAATGATTGCATGTTAATTCAATAGAAGCACAAGAAACAGCATTTCATATATCATATCAAATGATATATTCAATTTAAAGCATGGCATTATTTTTAATACATTTTTTATGCTCCTAGACCCAGAAAATGTCTAATGCAATGTTTTACACCTAGCCTTAATATATCCCGAGATTAGTGAGATTATGGGGATTATTAAATAATCGCTCCGCTTTTGGATTACCGTGCTTCAAATGGGAGCTGAGCAGCAAGTTATCGGATGAAGATGACGAGGATGATGATGATGGTGTAGAAGAGGGCTGTAAACAGCCTGCTGGTTTTTCTTTTTGGTCCACACTATCAACACACACACACACAGACACGCACGCACACACACACACACACACACAGACACGCACGCACACACACACACACACAGACACGCACGCACACACACACACACGCACGCACACACACACACACACACAGACACGCACGCACACACACACACAAACACACGTACACACGCGTGAGGCAAGTGACACATTGCAATTACATCAAGCACTTGATAATACGCTAGGCGGAGAAATTGCTATGATGTCAGTAAGTTAATTGAACATGTTACAATGATACATGCTGTTTAACTAGCCTACAGTGAGCCAAACGTGAAGAAAAACAAACTAAATCAACACACTGGTTAGCGCTCCAGATGGGGTCATGAAGTATATGAAGTAGTTGGTGTTTTTGTCAATTTCCTCTCGAATATGCATTACTGCTCCCGTTATATTTTCGGTGAAACATGGGGAGAACATCACTTTCAACAGTATTGTTAATAGGGTTACTAACAATGCAGTTTATGTTTTCGGCATCACATAATATGATTTGTTTTATGAATAGACATATTGATTTAACACGGAGTAACCATAACTCCTTCATAAACAGATAAACAGGCATACCATCAAACCATAAGACATTAAAAGTTAAGTTTGACCTAAAGCAATTAAGGAGGGTACCTGTCATTGCCTGGCGTTTGACAGGAGAAGTAGAACTTACAAGTAAATGAAGTATACCGTTTGTAAGTATTGCTACCGCCCAACTGTTTTCTGTGGTATGGAGAGACACTTAAATGTCATCTCAGAAATACCTGCATTTTGTCTCCCGACGTGCAACTGCTTGGTGCCTCTAAGTCTTTTATCTATTTATGGATCAAATAGAGAGGGACAGACAGCCACATTTAGGGGGTGGAGAGTGTATCCTTAAGAATTTAATAAGAGAAAAGATCTTGATGGATTACAGACCTTCTACACATCTGAGACATTTTCAGAATGATGAATCACAAAGGCCTTTTATATCCTCTCTCCCGACCCTGCCCTCTCTCTCTTTTTCTCTCTTTTCCGTCTCTTCCTGCGTCTGTTTCTTTCCCTCCCTCTCATCTCGGGGGCCTTGGCTTTCAATTGTAAAAGATTACAAGAGCATAGCAGGACTCTGGTCCGTCGAGGATCTTTTATTAATATTAATATTTATATGCATACGAAACAAGCTCCAAGCGCCGGGTGAAACCCTTAAACTCTGTCATGTATATATGGGACCTGGGAGCTGTGTGTATGTGTGTGTGTGTTTGTGTGTGTGTGTCTGTGTTTATGTGTTTCATTGTATGTGTGTGTGTGTGTGTGTGTGTGTTGAGTGAGTGTGTGTATGTCAGTATATGTGTGTGTGTGTGTGTGTGTGTGTGTGTGTGTGTGTGTGTGTGTTTGTTGGTCCTTGAACTGCTACAATGAGAGCGGGCCCGGGCCAAGCAGGGCAGGCAGGTACCTGGGGTGTGTTTTATAAAAGACCGGGATCCTTGTACCCCACCAGGGTGCGATCATTATCACCCCCACCCACCCAACCCCCTCCCCCCCTCCGCCCCGGCTATCCTCCTGCTGCAAGGTCAAACGGGGGTGGGGGTTGTCAGCATGTGTGAGTGTGTGCATCTGTTTTTATGTGTGCGTGTGTGTGTGTGTTCGTAGGGGGTGGGGGGGAGTTGGGTGCATGGAGTCAAGGCCACTGGCAAGTTGATCCCACTGGTGCTGCAGGAGGTGGGTGGAGGAGGTGGAGGAGAAGCAGGACGAGGAGGAGGAGGAGGAGGTGGATGGGGTAAGGAGCCTAATCCTTCATACATAATAGATAAGGAAATCCTCTCAAACACCCAGACGCTGGCAGCACCCTGCACCACAGAGAGAGAGGGCGAGAGGGAGAGAGAAAGAGAGAGAAGCCAACAGATCACACATTAGCCATCCCCTTCATTAATACTCAATTACAACACGGACCACCGTTGTCTCCTCCTCAAAGGGCTGGCCTTTGTCTCAGACAGGACGGGTTCAGCATCCCCCCCCTCCCAGTATCCCACCCTGCCCAGCCGCTCTGAGGCTCACTCTCTGAGAAGATGCTGCGTAATGTCTTTTGTCGCCACAGTTAAGCGGTGCATGCGATTTCCCCCGGAATAACATTGGCTCTGGAGCGAAGCCGCTCAACACCTGTCCGTCACGCCGCATGTGGGCAAACAGAAGGAGGGTGTTCAAGATAGTTTACAAGACAACCCCTTAGTATTTATACTGATTGGAGCAAACCGTTTATTTCATTGTGAACCGTGGAACTGTTCAACTATTTACAGTCTACCTCTTACAATGGACTGACAATGGTCACCGCCTGGCACTGGAAAGCAGACAATACATCTGTGTCATTATTAAGATCAAGATACACAATAATTATATTTTTCTGCATGAAATATTGAGACATTATCGTTTGGCTTTGGTTCCCAATTATCTGGGCAGTCCTGATGGTGTTATTTTTTTTGCATTGGCTTATACTGAAAATACCGTGTTTATGTGATGCATGAGTTCCTTGTGTCTAATGGTGGTTTTTGGGGTTGAAAGTGAGGCGTACCATTAGCCCCTCTCCTATCCAACTCTATGTGTGTTTTATTTCCAGAGAGACTCTTTGTGCTCCACTGGGTTCTTCCCAGAGTAATGAACTGCTTTCCACTAAGGTTGACCCTTTGGTGTTTCCATCTCCATTCTTAGTCAATGGGCACTTTTCTAAGTTGATAAGTTCCCACTTAGTTTCGTAGGATCTGCCGCTCAGGAGGAGATAACTACTCCATGGGTGTTGTTTTCCAATTAGCAGCCCCCTGCATGACTTCCACTGTTCCTGCATAATACATACAATGCTTATGTTCTCCCCTACACTGATCCCATGCTGTTCTATACTGGCTGTTCTATTTATTTATTTCCTTTGCTTTCTCTCCGTCTGTCGGTCTGTGTTTATCTATATATCTATCAATCTATCTATCAGTCATCCTATCCATCATCCATCTCTATATTTCTCATTGAGAGCAACAAGGGTAGAAGTAGTTTGCTACTATCCACTAAACTGAATACATTTTCTCCACCACCTATTCAGTTTTATTCTATTTTTGTATATTTGTTTCTTTGTTTACACTTCTCTCATGCCTTCACTTACAATGACTCGATATCTCTCTCTCTCTCTCTCTCTCTCTCTCTCTCTCTCTCTCTCTCTCTCTCTCTCTCTCTCTCTCTCTCTCTTTGTCTATTTGGGTTCTAGGTTATCTTTGTCTGTCTCTGCAGGCTCTCTCTCTGGGTTCACTCTCTAACTCCTAGTCTTTCTCTCTCTCTCTCTCTCTCTCTCTCTCTCTCTCTCTCTCTCTCTCCCGGTTGATCTCTCTCTCACGGGGCTCTAGGCTTTGGGCTGTAGGCCGGGGCTCCCCAGGTAGCGGGGTCCCTGCGGGCCCCCCCGGTGTGATAGGTGGATGTTTAGCTGTTAATCTGTCAGAGTAATTCTGTGGACAAACACTAGCGCGTCGTATAATTCCCAGTCCGTGACAAGAGAGGACAGCGGGGCCACAGGCCGGCGTGGAGACTGATGAGGCACACTAGCATAATTAAGGCCAGCCTCTCCCATGAGGACCGCCTGCATCATCGCTCTGCCTTCTCCTCCTCCTCCTTGTTCTTTCTGTTTCCCTCCCTCTTCCATATATGGACGATTCTGCATATGTTATTTTTACTGTATAATCACTGAATGGGAGAAGTGGGGGATGAGCAAGAGAGAGAGGCAGAGAAAGATACAGAGTGACGGCTGAATGATAAAATAAGGAATACACAGTCATTTGGTTTAAATAGAAGAAGCTGATAAATGATGAAATAGTGTTAGGGTTTTGAATCATCAACTTAAACCGTCGTTCAAAGCCATTGCTGGAGAGCAGCTCCAGTCAACATATATACACATACATTAAGTTTTGATACAGTGTTTTTGCAAGTATACGTGTCAGCTTTGGATTTGAAAGGGCTGGAGAAGTGGAGTGGGTGCACCCTTTTAGATAATCCAAAGGCATTTGTTTTTTGCCAAGTATTGTTTGAAGGAGAGCTTGAAAACGTTTTACTTAATTTCATGATTTGGCAATTGTGTCACTAGAATTTGGCAGAGACTGTGCTGGTGGTGTATGCTACAGGGAGCGCTGTTACAAAAGAACTAGAAAAGAAATAGAAATTACATTGGCGGCTGTGATCATATTCTCCATGTTGATTAACTCTGCAAAGGTATTAAGAAGTGTTCACTGTTCCTTTTCCTTGTCACCGAAACCATTGTGTGTCTTTATTATTTTATTCTTTGTAAGGACGTTTTGTCTGGTTCCATTCGCTGGCTAAGACTATCTTTGTTCCCAATGTCCAACCGTGTCTCCTGCATTTTAAAGATTTATCCATTAATGAAAGAGAGGGAACTAAATTAGAGCTTTTTAAACACATGAATTGCAAAATCAATGTACATTTTGGCATTTTATCAACAGTCGGTAATGTTTTTATCACTCCTCAAAGCACTTTCCCATGGCTGTTTTAATGAGACTGTTTATGAAGTGTTTATGTTTATGGTGGGCCCAGCAACACAAGGGGTCTTAAGGTGCTGCTCTGAACCATTCCCATCCACTTTACTTGCTTAAAACACATCATGCCCGCACCAACGTTCTCAAGTAATCGCCGCCTCACTTTTAAGTTGACCGAGGTAACGGCAATACAGTGGATAGAAGATCGAGAAGTCCTACTCAGGTGCAACCTTCTTTACATGCTAGCTAAGCATTTATACCGTGTTATGTAGGGGTTGGAGGTACAGTACAGAGAGTGAGAAAGCTGTGTGAAACAAAATGTACATTTCAATTATTGTCAATGTATTAACCTGTATGATTATTTTGATAATCCAGTCATAATACACATGACCTGATGAAAATCTTTGTGTTCTCAAATACTCTTTTCAGGGATTTTACACGAGCCGGAAACAGCTGTCAGGCTTGAGTGCTCCGACTGATAAATGTATCTCTTTGATTTTCAAACACTATCCTTATGTTGCTGTTATTCAGCGTTTCTGAGGCAATATTATGGATAAATCAATTTGTTTTATTATAAGAAAAACATGAGCCCCTCATACACTTGAGCGTTCCATTCGTGGCTTCATCCTGTGAGGGTTCATGCAGGGTTTATAGTGTCTGACTGGACTTCTTATTAACATCAGATCATCCAATCATATTGTTTAAAGAAGGATATGACTGCATTTAGTTAGGCTATTCTTTTTTCTTATGGATTATTATAAACATGTTCAATTTGTTTGGATTATAAATCAATTATTTGAAAGACATGCAACATTGAAAGTACATATTAACACAATTGCACCACTTTTTTTTATTATTTTCATGTTAAATGACTCACAGGGAACTTTTGTGACAAGTGTGTGTGTGCGTGTGTGTGTGTGTGTGTGTGTGTGTGTGTGTGTGTGTGTGTGTGTGTGTGTGTGCGTGTTTGTGCCCCACATCCGTCAGTCTCGCTTCCTACCCCTTCTCATCTGAAAGTCCTGTTGGCCGTGTGAGAAAGCACTTCTGTAAAACTCTCTCCAATTAAATAACCTCCTTCCTCCTCCTTCCTGTCCTCCTAATCCACACTTTATTTCTGTATGTGTCCATGTAAAGATACATAAAGTGTATATGAGGAGATATTCATGCTGCCCAATAGAGCCTGACTCTGCTCTTTCCTCATCCTCTCCCGCATCTGTATTCTTACCGCGCAAACCCCCCGGTTGGCCTTGCTGTGTTACGATTCAGAGCCGTTGAACGGAGGAATATTCAAAGCGGAAAGATTTGGAGCAGAAAGATTCAAAAGCGGAAAGATTCCAAGAAGGGGAGATTTCAAAGCAGATGTAAGAAAAGAAGAAGGAACCCATCACCTCATAAAGAAGGGACTTCAATTTGTACCACCGTGAAATCATCATCTGCAGATAGCCCTGCCCTCTGGCTATTTCCCACCACAAATAGCCCAGGATTGATGCAGTCCCTCCTTTGCTCAACTCGCCCACAGAGCGAGGCGTAATCACAGCGCCCAATGTAGCCCATCTAATGTATCGAAAATGAATGCATTTCTTTTTTTTTTTTCAATCTACAAGGTGCTCTCTGCGTTGAGATAAGGAAACCTAAGGAATAATTGTACCCTTCTGCATGCAGAACATTTCTGCTTGTGTGAGGAAGCATTGCCGGAGGGTTTTATTCAGCACATATGCGGACCCAAGGTCCTTTTGGCACCTCTTAAGCCAGAATGGATCTGGCAGGTGCAAATATCTGCCATTTTCCTCTTTTCCTTTTACTTTTCAAGCCTTGAAACTGTTATCCAGTTGCTGCCCCCCCCCCCCCCCCCCCCCCCCCCCCGGGAGCCAAGGATATTCCTTTGAATGCTGTTGATGAAATGTGTGGTCACAGGATAGGAACCTACAAACACTCGGCACACACACAGCTATACAGATATGCACGCACGCACACATACACACGCACACGCACACACACAATCCTACATGTACGCATACATGCAAACACACACACAAACCAACATGTATGCACGAACATACACTCACACACACGCACACACGCGCACACATGCAAGCACACAAAAAAACACACTGATGCACACACACCCAAGAAGCCAATCTCATTTACACACACCCACACACACACACACCTACACGCCCACACACACACACACACACACACACACACACACACTAGAAGCCAATCCCATTTGCAATCGCAGGCAGCCGCGCACACACACACCCACATCCCCCCTCCCCCCCCTCCAACACACACACACATGCACACACACAAACACACTCAAAAACAGCCAATCCCATTTGCTGTTCTTACCCCTGAGAGAATCACAAATAATTGAGCTTCTATGTGAAAACGCCATTAGTCGTTCGGTGGAGGCCTTCCATGGCTGATAGGACGCATTACGCAGTGAGAACTGCAACATGTTTTCTGCCCCAGCCCCGCATCTCAAGGGGGGAGAGAAACAGTTGCCTTTGTTCAATAGCTTCATCATTCCAACCTAGCAAAATAGGAAACACTGAGGCATATGGTGGCTTGATGTAGTTAGCTTGTAAAATGATTTCAAAAAGTGCATTTGGATGGAGATAACAAAGTAACCAAGCAATTAGAACCACGTATGGTCAATTTGAAGCACCTGATACCTCAGATCCAGATGTAGTGGGAACATCTGGCAGGGGAGACTTGGACGGTAAGCTATCAGTAGCGGCAGTAGACGTCTCCTCCACTCCAAGCATATAAATCACAGGCAAAGATGGCTTATAATGTTTTGTCATTAAGTGCTATGTTTGTGTGCTTTGCTTGCCAGAAAGAGAGAGACAGAGAGAGAGAGAGAGAGAGAGAGAAAGAGAGAGAGAGAGAGAGAGAATGAGAGAGAGAGAGAGAGGTGGGGGGAACGAAAAATCTGCCATACAAAAACAGATTTAAAGGTTACCTCAAATAGCATGGTTTGGCAGACGAGGGTGTGAAAGCTTTGAGCCGAAAGAGGGAGGAAAAAAAACGTCTGGCGGAGAGATCAGGGGCAAGCTGAGGCCATCGTTTCTTCCACTTGTGAGTACCACAAGGACCACAAAGCAGGAGCTCTGCCGCGTGACCCGCTATCTAGGCCAGTATTGATTAGCGGAGCCGCTCAGAGATTCAGCCTTTTGGAACCCAGGGAGAAGAGGCCCTGCTCCTCATATTTCTGGCCACTTACAACTATATTTGTGTTCTCGACTTTTATTTATGTGGTGTTTGCTTTTTTTAGCCGACAAAAAGAAGCAATGGTGCACTCTGACCTTCGTTTCTCTTTGTAAACCCCCCCCCCCACACACACACTTTCCTCCACTGTGATTCGGAAAAACAAAACAGAACACAACAAAAACAAACCTCCCGATTCTTGTACCAGCCCCGTTGCTGTTTTTTTGTTGCGTATTGTGGCGCACACTGGCTCAACCGATCAAAATGTACGTTTCACTGACGTGTCGGTAACAATAACTACAGTAACACCAATACACCCCCACAGAGACAAACCCTAGACAACGTCCCTGCCGCAAAGGACCTTTGTGCGCCAAAGGTCCTACTCGCGATAGCCCCGGGATCCCTTGTGGCACCTGGTACACAGCGACCACGCACATGGTCGCTACAGTGTTTTTACCGCAGCGAGCTCTGCGACAGAGACACGTGCTCTCGTTCTCGCCACCGCCGTCAGATAACCGTGTGTAAGTGAAACAAATACGAGTTAGCCAAACAAATGGTTATCCCGATATGACGCGGCGTTATCTCTGCCGTAAGTGGCGCGGCGAGGGACCCGAGGACAGTAACGACGATTATGAATGGTAAACAGCGGATAAAGAAGGCCGTAATAAGGCAACGCATGATTAGATAAAGAGGGAAAAGGTCACGGCAGGTTGATGCATCTGTCTCATTAGCCGCTTTATTTGTGTCCCTCCGTTTACCCTTCATTAGCCCATCTCTCTCTACCCCCCTCGCTCTCTCTGTGTCCCTCCCTTCTCTCTCTCTCTCTCTCTCTCTCTCTCTCTCTCTCTCTCTCTCTCTCTCTCTCTCTATCCCTCTTTCTACCCCCTCCTTCTGTGTTCCTCTCTCTCTCTCTCTCTCTCTCTCTCTCTCTCTCTCTCTCTCTCTCCATCTCTCTCTTTCTACCCCCCTCGCTCTCTGTGTTCCTCCCTTCTCCCTCTCTCTCTCTCTCTCTTTCCCTTCATCTCTCTGCCTCTCCAACTATACTCACCAACAAGCCTCTGCATTCATTAAGGCCTGTCCCCTTCCCCCCCTATCATTCAGCTGTTGCCGAACGACGTAATGGCTTCCCACGTCTGTCTCGTGGAAATGTCACTGCCGTGTGTCTACGTGCGCAGAGTGTGTGTGTGTGTGTGTCTGTGCGCTGCGTTTTGACGTGAACGCTATGCTATGCGATGCGGGCTGGGCATGGGGATTAATCTGCTGTGTATGTATGTGTGTGTGTGTGTGTGTGCATGGACACCTCAGCAGCAGACAGAGGGGTGTATGGACTGTGACTGAGCCCCCCGTCCCCCATCTCCCCTCCTGCCTGACATGCCTGTGCAGTGGGTACCTCTCCCCCCTTCTTTCTCCCCTCTCCCGCCATCACCCTCTCTTCCTCTTTCCCCTAGCTACTGGATGTCACAGGCAGTGGAGGGAGAGAGAGAGAGAGAGAGAGAGAGAGAGAGAGAGTGAAAGAGAGTGAGAGAGAGAGAGAGAGAGAGAGAGAGAGGGAGGTATAACTCAGAGCTGGTTGGATGGGCGAGAGAGCAAACTATAAAGATAAAAAAAGAAGGATGGGAGAGGGAGAGAGCAAGAGGGGGGAGATACAGGAATGTATGCATAAGAAACAGATGGGGGGAGGCAGAGGGGGAGAAGACGAAGACAGAAAGCAGAGTTAGCAACACTGTAATGCTACAGAGAGCCAAAAGAGGTCATATGTGTGCTGCAGATTCATTAGTTACCTCACTACAATGATCTCTCATAATCGCTGCTACTAAGTGGTGAGGCTTTTCAGCGTGTCTATTATGAAGTATTAAAAATCCGATTTCAAGGGTGATCCAATAGAAGACGAATTCCTTCCTTGAAAGTCCTATCTGTGGGTTGTTTTTGCTTTTCACAAGACGCATATTTTGCTAAGAATTTGTAATTCGCATTTTCTCGGCCCATTTATTTTATCTTTTATCAAATATTTTCCACGCATATATTCTTACACATTCATGCATTTCATCCACATTTCATCATCACAAACTTCTTGAGTTTTCACTCATGTGACTATCTTCTGATGGAAAAATGACCCGCAGTGGTGCAAGAGGCTTTTTATAGGGCTATCTGTTATTTGAGAAAGGTTTGAAGTTTAATTGCACTGAAGGGCATTAAAGGAATTCATTAACCCTTGAGGGAGAGATGCATACATACACATTTTGATTCACAAAGTTGGAGGGTGTAGTGGGTAGAGTATTCAACTAACATTAAGTAACCCGGTTCGATCCTCCAATGTCCGCAGCCTACCTGAAGGACTCCTTGAGAAACATCTGCTTCTTTACGACATGTTTCTCAGATCGATGTGAGCCTCTTCGTGTAAAAGCGTTAACCTCATCCCTAAATAACAAATACTAACGGATGAATGAAACATGTACAGCACAAAGGTTCGAAAACCAGAGGGATTTTAAGTTCAAAGGCAAAGACGTACGGCAACACACCGAGCCGATCCAGAAGCTGGTGTGAGAGTGAGCTGGCACCTGGGTCTCCGCGGTAGTGCGCTGTTGAACCACCGGCCCGTAGCCTTAGCCTCGCCCTCCTGATGGAGTAACGTCTGGAGGGAGACGGAGCTTTATGCGGAGAGAGGGTGGGGTATGCGATGGGCTCGGGGCATGGAATGGGTGTGGGCCGGGGGGGGGGGGGGGGGGTAATGAGCAAGTCTGAGATAAATAATGGATCGCCGTCATTCACATTACGGAGGAAATGACTGTAATGGTTCTGGCTGTCTGGGGCGAGAGACCTCCGTCGAACACATTAACACTCAGGACAAAGACGGAGGAGAGAGGATGGTAGGCGGGGGGAGGGGTGTTGTGGGTATGAAGGTGGGGGGGGGGGGGGGGGGGGGGGGTGTGTGAGTGTGATCATATCAGGGTCGGAGTGGGGCCCGAGGAATATCTTCTCACCTGCAGAGCACACATCCTGCCGCTCTGCGGATTTGGATGGATAACAAAGTGGAGGCGGGAGGAAACGGGTGGAGGCGGAGGAAACGAGTCACGCACGCGTGTGGGACTATTTTTAATGGCGGGGGGCGATTGATAGGAAACGCCGGGAGCGGGCATTACCGGTTTGGGACTTATGCCCAAAGGAAGTTCCGCATGCTCCGTCCCATCCCCCTGTTCACCGGTGTTTTAGCCTCCTCCTCTTCCCTGTCCCCACTCCGTCTCTATTACCCCTGGTCTGCCTCAAGGCTGACCTCACACAGACACATACCACCCCCTCCCCAGAACCCTCACTCGGTCCGTCCTTGCCCCCTGTAACCATGCCCTTCCAGGGGGGGGGGGCAACAGAGGGATGGCTGGCCTGAATCTGAGCCCTGGCAATGCTGGAGATAAATGGAGTTTGAAGCGTGGGCCAAGGAGTGGCAGTCATTACATTGTAAGTGAGCCTAGCCAGTTGTTAGCACATAGAGCAGCGTAAGTCGTTAGCAATGGACGGAGAGGGCGAGAGAGCGAGAGAGAGGGAGGAACGGAGCGGGGGAAGGAGAGAAGGTGGCCACTGGCTGTTTCTTCTAGGACTAAGTGCTGGTTAATGAGATCAGAATGACATGACCCGACCTCAGAGTGAGAGAGATAGGCTTGCTATTACACTGATCGCTTTCTCTCTCTTTCACTCTCCCTCTGTTTTCACTCTCGTTTCCTCTTACTGCCTGTCTGTTTCCCTTACAAATTCCTTCTCTTTCAGTCTCCCCTTCTCTCATTAACAAACAGGCTCACGCAAACAAAAGCAAAGCAAGAGAATGACTTTACACCAGGGTAGATGAGAAGCAGAGCCCAATGGAGTAAACCAGGGCGACATCTTGTAAAGGCTTATGATCAATACTACATATCTACTGGATTCGCATTAGCATTTTGGCTTCCTACCATCGGGAGGAAGTGTTGTTATTGGCGAATAGACGATGCATCGATTTCAGACAAAATATTTTAATCCTGTAAAAATCCTTCAAGAATAAAACCCAGATAACGAGTGCTGTAGAACAACGAGTGCTGTATATGGATCGGATGAATTGAGTGGTGGAGTTTTAATGGTGGAGATGTATTCCTGGTTGGTAATCTGGCGTTATTCTGGGGATATTCTTCTACGGTGGAAGTAGTCAGTGTGTGCATATGTCGTAGTGGTGCTGCGACCTACTGCATCTGTCCAGATGTCCGGGTTTGGCCTCCCACTCCTGTTCACCACCTAAGAATAAGAACTGTTTTACCAAATCTTCTTGAACCTATTTCAATTGCGTTTTTGTATGGATGAATGTAAACAGGGACTGCAAACAACACAACTGCCTGATAATAATAGGGGATAATGAAACAAGATAACCATCTGCTGGATGGTTATTCATGTATTCTGCTGTGAAAAGGAGCTTCCTGTGCTCTCGGCTACTTTGAACAGAGGTCTAGCAGAGACAATCACAGCAATGGGGAAAAATAGTTAATCTTTTTTTACTAACCACCATAACCAAATTGATAGAACACCCACCACTTCTTATTCATATTTCTTGTTCAATGTGATATGTCTTTGGTGTATCTTTTTCTTGGAAAATTAGTAAAAATTGGTAAAAAACAACTAATTGGTAGAATAAGTACCTAAACTATCAGAAGCTGCATTTCAGAAGATGTGAAATCCCTACGATGCTGTGAAAGGGGAGGGGGAAAGTTATTAATTTTAAGCAGTCCATAGTTGGTTGCCCCAATAGCAGGAATCTGTCAAATATCGCTTAAAACAACTGAACTAGACACACTCTCTCACTTCTGAACTTGCCTTGCTGTCTGTTTGCTGTGTGTCTTGGTATTTTTCCGTCATCCAATAAGGTAACCCCGTAGTACATGGCTAATTGTTACACAACATAAAGTTTAAATATATATATATATATACACGTGTAAGTATGTGTGTGAAAGCAAAACTGAAATAGCTTCTAACATCGTGTTTGCAGTAATTCTATATGTTTTAGGGAAGACATTAACAAATGGAGAGCAATCATGACCTCAATGTTTACTCCACACCCACCAACACACCATTGTTCTTACGACAAAGATAACGCTCCCGTGTTTGTTGCTTTAAGCTCTTTTTGTCTCTCCTTCCCCAGAAGTTTAACGACAGGTGGAGCTTCAAAGTGATGTCAAGCTGTTTTGTAGTGAGAGAAGGTCTTTGTTGCACCAAGTTTCAAGCAAGCTGTTTGTTCTTTCTCTTACTAAGACACGTACACACAAAAACACACACACACACACACCCACAAACACACAATCGCAGGAAGAAACATCTATCGGCCGTCCTACCAATTGTATACACTTGTCACCAGGATCGTAAAAAGAAATATGCAAACGTAAACACAAAGATGACAGAGAATTGAGCAGAACTTCTCACTCGTCCTGTGATTTCCCAGGGAGAGCCAGATAACAGAGATGTGAGAAGGCTGGCTGAGTTTAAATCAGGAGGGGGTGGCTGCTAAAATGGTTCACAACTTGAAAAGTTAGCTTGAAAGTTAATATGGAAGTTAACGCAAAGGTTAGCACAAAAGTTAGCACGAAAGTTTGATACTTCACTTAGCTTAAGAACTAGCATGATAGTTAAAAAATGTCATGTCGTTTCAGATCAGTACCTGTGTAAAAAACACTTTATGAAGCTCGTATTTGCAACATTGCTGACTCACACGCACACACAGACATGCATGCTTGCAGTCATAAACATGTTCACACGCATACACATGTTCATCATTAATACATAGCCCTCATAGGCTAGCATACATACATGTATTTATAATACACAGACGTAGGCTTACCCACTATTACATTCCCAACTGTATTCGGGCTCACTGGCCTATGAAAGGAAATGACAAGATTGCCAAAGGACTGAATAGTTTGTGAAACCACATCCATCTTAGTGGAAGCTGTATCTCAGGTCTGTGCTGTGCATCACAATGAGAGTTCAGCATAGACTTCATTATTAGATTATCCATGGTAGCGCTATCCTTAAGGACAATATTTTCATCTTCAGCATTCCCTGACTATATTTTCAATCACATTTCAGGAGTGACTTTAAAAATGAACACTGTGCATGCTTTAATATGAAGTGCACATCTCTAGTAAGCTATCATTATAATACTTATGTATGTACGTAAGTCGGTATGTATGTCTGTATGGATGTACATATGGATGGATGGATGCATAGATTGATGGATTGATGTATATGTCTATCCTATGTATTGTGTTTGGTGGTATTATGTGAAATTGAAAGATAAGCACAGCTCCTACTGTTTAAAGCACTCCATGCTAAAGTACCCTCACTTATAATTAAAAATTATGACTCAAACTATTGGAAGAAGTAGAGAAAACAAAGAAAGGATATATATTTAGAACATTTAACTCTTCTCTATTGCATATCGATATATATTCTCACTGAACCGACTATTGTTTATTTCCGATTTTTTTAACTCTGAAGTATTCCTAGATCAGCCAAATGAATAATGGACTGTTTTACATTAGCCAAGACAAGAGAAAAATATAAGGAATCTTAAGAAAAAATACAATTCAAGGATCTCACATAATAACTGATCAATGGGAAAATAATAAAGATTATCTTTATTGATGTAGTACCTTTAAAAGCAACATTTACAAAGTGCTTTGACAGGCACAATAAGAGGAATTCTCATTAAAAAGCTTACGGTAAAAATTCAATAATAAAACACATTTTTAATTAACAAATTTGAACTGGTTATTCAAAAACCCTTCACACCAAAAGAAAAGTCTCTGTCTCCCCCAAGGTCATTTTGGGGGAGACAAAGATCATATTTGAGCTGACTTTTTTCAAAGATCCCATTTGAGCAGACTTTTCAATAATCTGACAGACTATAGGAATATGTCTATTTCCCCAAAAAACATTTGGAAAAAAACAGCATTGGAAATACTCACTCTATCTTGCCTAAAATCCTGTGTGGAAATAAAATAAAATAAAACACATTTCCAAAGAACACAGTTGAGAACACGGTTTCAAAGCCCATAGGAAAAACTCCTACATTTCACCCTTTCCAAAAATCCTTGGTGAAAATACAATAAAGTGCGACACCTTTTCAGAGAACACATTTGAGCAGTCTTCCTAAACCCCCAACACACGCAGTGCAGGAAATACTCCTACTGTCTCTCTGATGTCCTTGGAGAAACAATGGATACTGCACCTGGCAATCGAACCGGTGTGGCTGAAAGACAAATGGGTACAGGTCAGGTCAAACAGGAGCAGCTGTGGCACTGCTAATGCGCTCTATCCACCATCTCTCGGCTACTTCTCCTCCAGGTGCATTCCCAAGGGATTTGGGTAACTCTGTTTTTATTCCTTAACCAGCACTATGGACCAGAACTTTTGTTTTTCCCAGTTCGGCCATCGCATTATTGGTTAAAATCAGGGTTTGAAATAAGTCTAAAAATAAATCTATTCCAACAGGCTTGGTTGTTACCACAAGGAGGAAGACCTTTGTTACGCTGAAATCACTGAAATCTAACAGAACCTCCGGAACCTCCCATCGAAATCAAGTCAATTACAGATCTTTGTGCTCTTTTGATTTGAAAAGATTTTGAAACAAGAGGTTGCAAATTGTACCGCATTTCTGAGCATTTGCGCTGAAAATATGGTCATTATTTTAACTTGTAACGAATGAAACACACAAATGTCGAACATCATTATGAATACATTGGGACCATTACCTCCAGCCTTCAGCGACAGACAGCTAGGATGTCTCTGTGTTTTTGGAGAAGCTTCCCTCTCTCTCTCCAAGTGTCCAAGATCTGCTGGCCTCCTCTTCCGTGCTGCGGCTCCCTGACAACAGGAAGCCAATCGCTTGCCTCTCCTCCAGCTCATCATTCGCATGTATTCCACTGTGTGTGTGTGGGTTAGTGTGTGTGTGTGTGTGTGTGTGTGTGTGTGTGCATGTGTGTGCATGTGTGTGTATTTGTGGACGATTGGCTTTGGTTTAAAGTGTGCACCGAAGAATCAAACATAATTAAATGTAAGAAAATGTTTCCAAATGTTCCAAAAGTTATTCTCTAATGAACTGTGTAAAAATGTCAAAAGAATCCATTTGTTGGCCAATGGACAATGTTATTATGGACATGGAAAAACATATATTTTGTGTTTCAAAAACATGCCCTTACATGCTCTGGTTGCTAGCCAATTACCGGATATTGTTGCATTGTCAATCACTTCCAAAAACAAACCTGGTACAAATCTAAAATCAGAATCCTCCTCAAACACGACACATTCTCATACCCAACTGTTATATGACACCTCCACAGCCTCAGAAGGTGGTCCTGTGAGCTATAATAAACATATATCCTACTGATCACCCTCTCTCTCTCTGTCTCTCTCTCTCTCTCTCTCTCTCTCTCTGTCTCTCTCTCTCTCTGTCTCTCTGTCTCTCTGTCTCTCTCACTCTCTTTCTCTCTCTCTCTCCCTCTCTCTCTTTCGCTCTCTCTCTCTCGCTCTCTCTCTCTTAACAAATGCGGGGGGCATTTTCAAGGTGTCCAACATCGAAAAATAAAAAAAAATAAAAAGTTGACTCTATTCCATCCTCTCCTTTTCTGAATCTCTCCATCTGTGTCCCGCCACCCCCTACCCAGCCCCTACTGGTTGTCATCCGTTCCTGTCTATCCGTCTGTGTCTCTGTGTGTGTATGTCTGTGATAGAGTGTGTGTGTGAGTGTGTGTGTGTATCAGTGCCATCACCATGTGCCGTGTGCCATCAGCCCCCCCCCCCCCATTCCCTATGGTTGTCATTCGTTCCCGTCTATCCGTCCTTGTGCGTGTGTGTATGTGCGTGCGCCCGCATGTGTGTGTGTGTGTGTGTGTGTGTGTGTCCCACCTGCCCCGCATGTCGATCGTCTCTCTCCCCCTCCGCTGCTGTCAACATCACACATTCATTACCGCGCGGCCTTGGCTCGGCCCACCCGCTTCCCTTATGCGGCGCTCAATTACTCTGTCTTCCCCGGGCAAGCGCTGGTGTCAAGCTACTGTAATGACTTTCTGATTATCTGTCTTTACCGTGATGAATGAGATGGAAATGTACCACCACCATGGCCAAACAGGGTGGGGGGAAGCGGGCGAGTGGGTGGATGCAGGGCGGAGAGGGGAGGGGGGTTGGGGGGGGGGGGGGGGGGGGTTACTGGTGGTGTGCCAAGCTGCCACCCCCCTACACAAACTAATGGGTGGGCAGCGGTGGGTGGGTGGGTGCTGATGGATGGATGGATGGATGGATGGATGGATGGATGGATGGATGGATGGATGGATGGATGGATGGATGGATGGATGGATGGATGGGTGGATGGATGGATGGATGGATGGAGGCATGATGGACGGGCTGGAGGGGGAGAGGTGTGTGTGTTTTGCGGGGGGGGATGATACGGCATAAATGATATTGGGTTATGATATGAATGACTGAATGAATATGGAGCTGGTTAGGTAGTTATGCTGGTACCCACGGTGTTAGACTTCTGGGATTTCTTCTGTTGGGGTTGTTTTAGTTTAATTTAGTTTATCTCTTTCTTTTAGCGAACCGAGAGGAAGTGAGTCATTCTCATGACTCAGTCCTTCATCACAGGCATAAAAGAATAAGCAATTAATCACAATCGTTTCTTCCACAGTGTAATTATAATTATGTAATTCAAATTTCTGTGCTAAATCTTCGATAAAAGACCATCACTGCCACCCTTACCTCCTCCACCACCTCCTCCACCACCTCCACCACTACCACTACCTCCTCCATCACCACCACCATCACCACCACCACCTCCTCCACCACCTCAACCACCACCACTAGCACCTCCTACATCACCACCACCATTAGCACCTCCTCCTCCATCACCACCACTAGCACTTCCTCCTCAACCACCACCACTAGCACCTCCTCCTCCATCACCACCACAACCTCCTCCTCCACCACCTCCCCCACCACCTCCACCACCACCATCAACTTTTCCACCACCTCAACCACCACCACCACAACCTCCTCCTCCATCACCACCACTACCACCTCCTCCTCCATCACCACCACCACCTCCTCCTCCATCACCACCACTAGCACCTCCTCCTCATCACCACCACAACCTCCTCCTCATCACCACCACAACCTCCTCCTCCATCACCACCACAACCTCCTCCTCCATCAACATCACCACCTCCTCCTCATCACCACCACCACAACCTCCTCCATCACCACCACAACCTCCTCCTCCATCACCACCACAACCTTCTCCTCCATCACCACCACAACCTCCTCCATCACCACCACCACCTCCTCCTCCACCACCACCACAACCTCCTCCTCAACCACCACCACTAGCACCTCCTTCTCTATCACCACCACTACCACCACCTCCTTCTCCTCCTTCAGCATCATCACCTCCTCCTCCATCACCATCACCACCTCCTTCTCTATCACCACCACTACCACCACCTCCTTCTCCTCCTTCATCATCCTCATCTCCTCCTCCATCACCATCACCCCCACCCCCAACACCGCAACCATCATCCCCACCACCATACCACAAGTTTCACCAACTTCTGAAACACTCACTCCTCCTTTTCCCAAAAACACCAACTCCATCACTGCGCTAAAGACCCCTCTCTTTCTTTAGCATCTCAATCTGGATGTTAGGAGGGGGTGGCGTGGGGGGCCTTGCATAATGGAAAGTGATTGTTGATGCTTGACATTGACCTTCTAAAAACACGCAACATATCGATTTTCTTTCTCTCCCCTCCCCCTTCATGTTTCTCTCCTACCCTCTCTTCCTCCCTCCCTCCCTCTCTCCCTCCCTCTATCCCGCTCTTCCTCCCTCCCTCCCGCTCTTCCTCCCTCTCTCCCCCACATTGACCATTCTGGCGGTGGACCGCTGGCACAGCCGCTAATGGGCGTCACGGGGCTGAAAGATGAGGTGCACGTGGACCGGGGGCTGGGGGTGCTCGCTCGCCCTAATGCCTAGGCTGATGCCACCCGATAGCAGCCAGACACCTGAGAGAGAGGGAGAGGGAGAGGGGGGGAGAGAGAGGGAGAGAGAGAGAGGGAGAGAGAGGGAGAGAGAGAGAGGGAGAGGGAGAGAGAGAGAGAGGGAAAGGGAGAGAGAGGGAGGGAAAGATAGAGAGAGTAGGCCTGGGTCCAGCTCCAACTCCCACATCCCCGTCCAGCCCCCCCTTCAGCTCTCTCCTCCACTTGTATTATTCATTCCGCTTTCAGAGCGTCTTTTATGCTGCACAATTACCCCTGCAGCAGGCCGATGTGGACACTGTAATGACATTCTGATTATCAGTCTGCAGATGAGAAATGAAATGAGTGTGTGGTACCCTGCCAGAGGAAGAGAGAGGCCGCCAGAACCCCCGACCAATCCCCACCCCCCGCTTCCTCTCTTTTTATAGGGGAGTCAGGGAGAGTGGGTGGGTGGGTAGGGGTGAGTAGGGCAGATTGGGGGGGGTGAGTCTGGGCTGAGTATGGCAGAGTGGGGGGGTGAGTCGGGGCTGAGTATGGCAGAGTGGGGGGGTGAGTCGGGGCTGAGTAGGGGAGAGTGGGGGGGTGAGTCGGGGCTGAGTATGGCAGAGTGGGGGGGTGAGTCGGGGCTGAGTAGGGGAGAGTGTGTGGGGAGTAGCGGAGGCGTAAAGGGTGAGTAAGGGAGGAGTGGGAGCTGAGTAGGGGAGTATACAGCGTGAATAGGGGGTGAGTATGGGGAAGTGGGGGCAGAGGGGGGTGTGGGGTCTTGGTAGGGGAGAGTGGGGGGAGAGCATGGGGGGGTCGGCGGCGAGCAGGGGGAGTCGGGGAAGAGAGAGGTGGGATGAGGGGGGAGTCTAGGGGGCGTCGTTGGTGAGCTGGGGGAGTGTGGGAGGTGAGAAGGGGAGAGAGCAGGAGTAGAGCTACTTGCATTGAAAAGACAGTCAAGGAGGGACACATTTTGTTACCAAATTACACTTTGGGAATTTAATTGCTTTTCTATTCAGGGGGCTTCAGTGTAAGATTTCACAATGCAGTGATCTTTTATGTTTTCAAACAATCAGTCAGGTCTGAAAGGAGTCGAGTTGGGGCGGCAAAAATATGGTCCAATCTACTCAAAGAGATTGTGAATAGTGGAGATCCTTGTAAAACATTCTAAATGTTTTCATAAAACAGACAAAAGAGGTTGAATCCATCTCTGTTTAATTGTTCCACGTACCTCAATGTCTGGCCTTGCTGCGAGAGCTCCTCAAATAGTGAAAAGGGAGAAAGAAAATACATGTTAACAAAAAAATGTACACTGGCCATCACCACCTACGTCAAAGAAATATAACATTAGGAAGATGAAGACATTGTTAGAGTTTAATCAGTCTGAAGAAAAAACCCATACATGCTCCTCCAAGTTGACAGCCAGTGATTTTAATTAAAAAAAGGAATGTATAGTAAGTCATGGTGACAGATCCTCTTGACAAATGTGCAGTTTGGGGTTGCGTGGCTCAAAAAGCTTGATTTTCTAAATCCCCACACAGTGTGACAATGACGCTGACTGATTTGTTATAGAACATGACTCACTCGTCGCATGATCGCACACACAACACACAAGCTGTCCTCGCCTGGCTCTGTCCGGCGCTGAATGAAACGCGGTGGGAGGGCCATAAAGTCGTGCATCCACCGCTTCTCCAAGACTTAAGTGGTCCGCTAATGTACAGACACTTAGTTTCCTGATAGTCACTCTCATTCTCGTCCAATCAACAGAGCAGGCTTCCCGGCCCCCTGACTGCTCTTTAATAGGATCTTAACATCCTGATCAATCACCTTAATTGATATTTTTTAAGCATTAACGCTTCCAAACTCTAACAGATGTAATTGTCAGATTGGGAGTAGGATCCCCATCGGCAGTAATTGGCCCATTATAGATGCAGGCATGACTGAGGGTTTTGGAATGCCAATGACATGAGAGATAGAGGCAGCCCCTGGGTGGGCGGGCCAGTATATCACTCATGCTTGGGCACCGTAGGGGCGCTGCTAAAAGGTTGGGCGAAATTAACTTGGGGATGGAGTCGGATGCAATTTGAACAGCGCGTGTGTGTGTGTGTGTGTGTGTGCTTGTGTTTGTGTGTGTGTGTGATGTGTATGAGTGTGTTTCTGTGTGTGTGTGTGTGTGTTGATGTGTGCACTCGTGCATGCATTTGTGTTGAACCTAATGAACAGTAAAGTGTGTGTATGTGTGGGTTTGTGTGTTTGCGTGTGTGTTTATGGGTGCAATCGTGCATGAATTTTTGTTTAACAGAATCAACAGTACTTTGTGTGTGTGTGTGTGTGTGTGTGTGTGAGTGTGTGTGTGCATAAGAAAATGTCTGTGCGTGTGTGTATATGTGTGTGTGTGTGTGTCTATGTGTGTGAGTATGTGCGCATACTTGCTTTCATGCAATTGTGTAAATTGTTCAATCTAATCCACAGAACTGTGTGTGTGTGTGCGCGTGCGCGTGTGTGTGTGTGTGCTTATGCATGTGTGTGTGTGTGTGTGTGTGTATGTGTGTGTGTGTGTGTGCACGTGTATGAGTATGTGAGCGTGTGTGCAAATCTGTGTGCTTGCGCATTCTCATTGGCGGGCTCCCCAGTGTGTGCAGCTCATCGTGCGTACGCGCACGTGTGCATGCAGCAGCCAGCCATGGCAGTGGCGGCTTCACCTCCTCTCCTCTGCGCTCCCACTGCCACCCCCCGCCCGGTGCTGGGGTGGCGTCGGGGCCATATGGCGGCCGCATGCCGACACCACATCGCGGAGCCCTGCATGTGCCGGCGCCATTACGGCGCCCTATCCAAGCAGCGCCGGCGCCATCTTCATCAATCCTAGCTAACTCCAGTGTGCCTCCGAGTCACCCGGTCGGGGCACGGGCCGCGCGCTGACGGCTGCAGAATGTGACAGCGCCTCACTCGGTCAACATCCACATCTGCCCCCCCCCCCCCACCTCGGTGAGCCACATAGACGGGAGAGGGGAACAATTGTTTCTAAAATGTCCCTCCGTTTCTCAGCCGTACCTTGGAGCACCCCCCCCCCCCCGATGGAGTCCCCTGCCTCGCCGGCCGTTGCAGTGGTTTATTATAACGATGATTAGAATAGTAATGGTGAGGAAAGGAATTCGAGATCAAAATTTTGGAGCACGGTGTTAAATGTGGATTTTCCGGCCCGTCAATAGCAGCGATTTCACAGGACGTCCTATGTATTTTTTGTTCGGGATCAGTTGGAGAGGAAAGGTCATAATGCTGTATGTGCAGTTTTTCCTTTGTGTAGCTCCTTATTCTGTTCTATTATATCACCTTTTCTTTCCCATGCCTTTCAAAATAACAATTGTGAGCATTCGACAGGGGATCATTTACATGTAGCGGGTGTAGAAAGCGAGCGATTGTGCAAAGCAATCCGTCAACTCCAGAATAAACACTCTCTTCGGGAGGGCAGAAAAAAAAGCAATTTCTAACCCTATTTGATGCCTGATTAATGGGTATAATGATGCAATGAAACTGTCAGTTGGCCTCTATTTCCAGTGCCAAACCTTGCACAGAGGTGGAGCGGGAAACATGTTTAATGAGGGCACTTTCGGGCTACATCATTGGATCACAACGGATCCATCGTCCTAGTGACACCAAAGACCATAAAAGGAGACAAAAACTTACGTGTCGAGACCTTTTTTTGTTGTTACCTTGCATCATCTGCTTCGACTTGCATGTGTGCCTTTAAAGGAGGCTTCCGCGGTGTAGACAGTTTGCTCCTCATCACCCATATTCAGGTCACAGCGTCTGGGAGCGACAGATACAGATCAAACGGCTTGGCTGCCGGGGGAGAATCCTCTTTGTGGAATCCTATTTAGATTGTGGTTGGGGAGGGATCAGTTAACGGGAGATGGTTATCACACTATTCTAATTGGCATAGTGGTCGGGTGTGTATAAATGCGTTTTGTCTTCAGTTGGACTGGCATGGTCAAACTAAAGCGAGATAGGGAACGCAGAAGCCAATTCATATTTGAATTTGTATTTGCTGGATGCCACTGGAACAATGTTCTCACTCGATAAGGTTTTCCATTGAATGGTTTTATTTTTTTGTAGATGACGGGACTATCAAACGGAGTAGCAATTTTGAGTGAAAGGCAAATTGAAAATCAATTTTATCCTAATTTAGTAAAGCACTTGCTTGAAAAATTGTCCTGTTCTCGTCTCCTTGACAACAACATTGCAGAACAAAAAAGATGTAACATAAAGTGAAGGCAATCAAAGGTGTAACTGTGTGTGTGAGTGTGTGAAGGTGTACGTGTGCTTGTGTCTTTTTGCATTTGTGTGAATATGTGTCTGTTTTTCTGTGTGTGTGTGTCTGTTTGTTTTTCTGTGTGTGTGTGTGTGTGTGTGTGTGTGTGTGTGTGTGTGTGTGTGTGTGTGTGCTTGTGCACGCATGTTCATACGTGCGTGGGCTTGCATGTGAGTGTGTTTGTGCGTTGATGTCTATTCTTAGGTACACACGTGTGTGCTTGTGTGTGTGCGTTTATGTGTATGCCGAGGTGCACATGTGTGTGCATGCGTACGTACGCATGCATGTGCGTGTTTATTCGGTTGCTCCAATACACAAGTGTGTGCATGCCAGTCTTTATAATTCTCACTTGTCGCGTCTGTTGTCAAGTTGGAGCTGTTCCCTCTCTCTCTTATTATCTCTACACAGCTGCACACCTGCACACCTGTTCAATGGGGGTCCTCACTTCAGGGCCCCCTCCAACAGCAGCAGCAAATTACCGCTTTGACGTCCTCTTCAAGCACTGTCAAGGTAAAACAAACCCATATTACAATCATAATCATTTTACATCTCATAATCCATTTGAAACCGAGTCCCCCTTGGTGAGGGTGCAGGGTTAGGGGAGTGTCTGCAGTGTTTGAATCCCAGCCAAAAAGGAACCGGGCGGAGCAGGCTGTTCCAACCTGTGTATTTGGACTCCACTATACTGTCATTGAATTTTAGTGAAGGATTCGACTCTTTCTAAGTAGTAAGGAAGAGCTGCTTTTGTTCCGTGTAGTGGTCGCTTTGGTGGGGGAGCGAATATCGGGTTTTCTATGTGGGTTTTCATGAGCTTGTCTGAGGCAGCCGTGGCGGGCAGAGGTCCTTACCAGATTGATCTCACCTAACTGTCCATCTTAGGCCCGCCAACATGGCTAATCATCACAGCAGGCACACTGCTGCGGAGCAACCACAGCACTCCATTCCTTCACTCTATGGACTCAAAATCATATCTTAATTATATTTTTTATGTCATCTGATAATTTGATGTGATTAACAGAATACATTGGTTTTATTCATGTCATTTTAAAATATACATCATGGGTGTAAGGAAATATGTATATATATATATATATATATATATATATATATATATATATATATATATATATATATATATATATATAAATATATATAGATATATATAGATAGATATCTACAAACTGACATACATAAATAAAGAGAGAGAGAGAGAGAGAGAGAGAGAGACAGTACACCTGCTGCATGATTCCAAAGGAGAGGTTGGAGGTAATTATCTTAGAGTACAGGAAGCAGAGAAGCGTTGGGAAAAAGGAGCAGGGTAATAAAAGTTACAGACATTAGCACAGTTTCCAACTAATTATCAAATGAAATTCACGATGCACAAACAATGTACATTTTAAATGAGGCTGTGTTTCCTTTCGGTAGGAGTGCCGAAACAGAATTATGATCACAGTGCTACTTCGAATCAAACATCCACTTTAGGAGCTATGGGCACGTTTAAATCCTCGACAAAAGCTGGGATATTGTAGTCTGCTATCCTCATGTCGCCATTCCTACGCAGTTTTGCTTTCGCCCATGGATGAAATTAACTAACTAACTCACTAGCACTCATGAGCTTTTAACTTGCGTGGGGATTTTTTATTTAACAAACGTGCTCTCGTTACAACTTTTACTTTTCATAGTTTGAACAAGGGCAAAAAAAACTAGGCCACCTCAGGCGACCATACACCTCTCTCTGTGTCGCCTTTTCCCATCAAACTCTCCGATGGAGAAAAGCTTGCGTACGGTAGATGTTTCTGTTGATTGTAAAGGTGTCTAGACGTGCCTCAGACACCGTTACACTTCTGATCTCTGAGTCAATCACATCACACGCACACACACACACACACACACACACACACACACACATACACACAGACACACACTCACACACACACAAACGCACGCGCACACACTCACACACATCACACACATCACACAGACTATGAATACATCAGAGATAAGCTCACTCATCCGGCCGAGGAGTCTGACTTGGCATATTTGTGTTTTTTGAGGCGCTGAGGTACATCAGCAGTCCAATGTGCTGGTGATTAAAGAGAAAGGGATGGCTGGGCTGATCTGGGAAGATAGGTTTTTGTGTGTAGTGATTTTATGCTGATGTGACAGGGGGTATAGGGGAGATTTATACACACTCACACGCACAAACAATTTGCATGCATGTGTGTGTTAGTGAATGTGCATGTGAACTCATGTGTGTGTGTGTGTGTGTGTGTGTGTG
>NC_136943.1:11647651-11660151 GCF_949987615.1 Pollachius pollachius | reverse complement strand
CCTCAAAGAGCTTTGATGTTCAATAATAGCCACAAAGTGAAGGCCATCTTCCGGTGTCCTACAGCGCGAACACAGATCGGACAGAGTTTGGAATGAAGTGAGAGGGACTATGGAGGTGGAGGTGAGGCCGGTCTGCCCAGGACTCTCTCTCATTCAGTCCCTCTCACCTCGAGGCTCCCCCTGCTTACCTTTAGTATTCCCATGACTATAGTCTGCCAGGAATACCTGTGTGTGTCTCTTAATGTGTTTTTGAGTGTGTGCGAGTGTGTGTGCGTTTGCGTGTGTGTGTGTGTGTGTTTGTATGTGTGTGTGTGTATGTGTGTATGCATGCATGCATGCGTGTGTGTGTGTGCGTGTGTGTGTGTGCATGCGCATGCATGTGTTGGTGTGTGTGTTTGTGTGTGTGTGTTTGTGTGTGTGTGTTTGTATGTGTGTATGCATGCATGCATGTGTGTGCGTGTGTGTGTGTGTGTGTGCACGTGTGTGCATGTGCATGCATGTGTTGGTGTGTGTGTGTTTGTGTCCATGTGTTGGCGTGTGTGTGAATGCATTCATGTGTGAGTATGTGTGCGTGCATGTGTTGGTGTGTGTGTATGCATTCATGCATCCGTGTGTGTGTGTGCATGGGTTGGTGTGTGTGTGTTTGTGTGTGTGTGGGTGTATGTGTGTGTGTGTGAATGTGTTGGTGTGTTTGTGTCCATGTGTTGGCGTTTGTGTGCATGCATTCATGTGTGTGTGTGAGTGTGTGTGCGTGCATGTGTTGGTGTGTGTGTATGCATGCATGCATCCGTGTGTGTGCGTGCATGGGTTGGTGTGTGTGTGTGTGTGTGCGTGCGTGTGTGTGCAGACGGTGGCTGTTTGAAGAAGAGTTGGGAGTCACTTCAGGCCACCCATCAAACAGTGTGGCCATGTTTTTGGCATCATGCAGCCGGCCATCTAGAGGAAGCCACCATCACAGGGGAAGAGTTTCCTAGGTGTTCAAGGACGGGGAGCCCAATTAACAGAAGCTGGAACATTCAAATCCCAGATCAAAGCTTGCGATGGGTTAGGGGATGATGACAGCAGCCTTGATCTCACCACAACACACACTCTCTCTCGCTTGGCCCCCTCTGGCACATACACGCAGACGTACATGCATGTATTCAAGAACACACACACACACACACACACACACACACACACACACATACACACAAACAAGGAAACGCACATCTGAACACACAATTTACAACAGTTCCCATGTAATTGTAAATCACATATACAAAATAATTGAGTTCAGGTTAAGGGAAGCATTAAAGGTGAACACACACACAAATGGAAACGAACGCATACACAAGCATAAACACATTGCAAACACAGAAATATATGAATGCAAAAACCCATACACACACACACACACACACACACACATACACCTACAGACACAGACACACAAAAACAAGCAAACACACACACACACACAGGCAAACACAAAAACACACAAACATGCAAACATGAACAAGCACATACATCTGAACATACCAATTTTAAACCATTCCCTTGTTATTGTGAATCACATATACAAAACCATTATATACGCAGACACACTCATACACACATCCAAACACACACATACACCTACACAGTCCCACGTACACACACAAACACACACACAAAGGCAAACACAAAAACACACACATGCATCTAAACACAACAATTTAAAATAGGTCCAATGTTATTGTAAGTCCTATATCCATAATCATTTATTCAAGGTTAATGGTAGCCCTAAGGGTGAAGTAAGAGACAGAATTACGTAATATATACAGTGATGTAATGTCCACATTCATTGATATTGCGTCTCGTAGGAAACCAGGTAAACTTCCCGCATTAACATGGACCCCAGGAGATGCAGGCGTGTCCTACCAGTTTCTCCTCCACAGATAATGAGCCAGCGACGGCAGAGTGAGACATGGCAGCCCCAGAGTGACCCGCAACGGGGTGGGTGGGCCGCTCCACTGATTTCTTTATAGAGGGCAGGACATGGGGTCTAAATGACTAAGTCCTGCGGATCAATGAGGATTCTAATTAGCTACTATCGATCCCGGAACAATGTGCCACTGTAGTAGGCCACAGCCAAGCACCTCTCAAGCCACATCAAGCTCAACTCTAATAGCACATCGGCCCCTGTCTCAGATCAGTCACAGGCTAATATCAGCCCATAGCACATAGCACACTTAGCCCCCTTGTAAGTGCATCTCTTTTCCATTAGTGCAAACTGGCATGCATGGTATTGATCCAAGCCTATTTTTGCCGTGCCTGCGTTTTAGTATTCTCGTGAGTCAGTTGAATGGGTTCAATGTGCGGCAAGGTGTTGTTGCATTTCTGCATCTTCCATGTTTTGAATGAGAGCTTCCTACAATGAGTACGCAGTAGTCCTCTGGCATGATGAGGTAAAATTATAGATAAATACAGGAGATGGTTTTATTGCAACTTGGCAGTTGGGAGACAATGATGATAATCAAGTCTTAAGTAAAATATCTCATCAAAATGATTGCGGCATTTTTATTCTCAATGCCTCCTAAATGCTTATAATCGTCATTAGTTCATTTTTGTTTTTATTTTTGTTTTCTGTCTGTTCTCTTTGGAGGCTAGCCATTGTTCGACGGCTTGATTTTGCTTGATTGAATAGATAAAAGGTGTAAAAAAGCACCATTGATGTTCGGATCATAGTTTTTATATTTATTTCCTATTTTTTATTATTTATTTTTAATTCAGCAGAAGCTTTTATCACCTTACAGTAATTTCAGTCATCATCAAGTCTATGTTGGGATTGGTTTATTTGGCTGATTGCTTAGCTATTTTCTGGCTGATGATTGGCTACCTCTGTGGCGAAGGACCATTTAAGAGGACGTTTACCAGCGGTCGACCCTCAGCTCCTCCTCCTTCCCAGCTCCCAGCCAAATGTGGACAGTCTTTGTTGACTCATAGTCCCAGGAATTCTTAGGCTTGGTAATGCTTTTATTTTGGCAATCTTTGTTTTGCCTTCTATGTTTGTTAGTAATAAAGGAAAGCTGCCTGTATATGTTATCTCTTGGTCCTCCTTGGCTTTGACGAGGCAAGAGGTCTCTGCTCATCTCTGTTTTGTTTATTGTTGTGGCTATCTGTATTCTCAAAGCTCTCTCAGGTGTTAAGAATAAAAATCCCCTAAAAATCCTTTGTTTGATCTGCAATATTCAGCCCTGGCTGGTATTTCTTGGGAACAGGGAAAGGGAAGGGGGGAGACGTGCCTTTTAAATTGCACCTGTTTCCCCCAGGCTGTTGTGGCAGATGGTGGATGGATGGACAGGTAAATATAGCCAAACTTCCTCTGTCTACTGTAGCAGAGAGTGGCATGCAAGTGTGGGGATGATACACACAAGAACTAAAAGCATTGTTTTAAGAGTCCCTTGGTTCGGATCTGTGTCGCAGTCCGACATGAATAACCACTTTGGCCTCTATGCAGCCCCGGCCTCAAACTTATTGAACTTCCAGAATATCCAATTTCTTACCAGACCAAACAGCCTTTTCTTTTGCCGTGGTCTGGCTCTGTTCGATTCAATATTGCAGCGATGTGTGCAATTCCATTCCCAAATGAATCTTCCAGTGCGAAGCTCATCTCGGAAAGATGTTCCCATAGATTGAAGCCCGGGAATACCCGGTGGGAGAGTGACAGAGCAAAGTAATGGAGAGCAATTTGCACTTTTTAAAGTAAACTTTCTCTAATATGATGGTTAAAAACAGGATGAGAAGAATGATGGGCATAATTAACAGATACATGTGAAACCTTACAACCGAGTACATTTATGTCAAACGCTTTTGAAATATATTAGAAGCTACAGAACGTTATTAAGATCAGTGTTTGACCTTTAGATCCTTTTCGCTTGCGTCCAACAAAATTACAATTATTATAATTCTATATCTATATATTGAAAAGAAGGTAGCGCATAGTAACTGATAAAAAACAAACAAAAGCCTAACCCTAACCCTAACCCATACTTTGAAAGATTCTTTTGAGCCTAGCAACCGGTATCCCACCTTGTTCTATAAAACCAAACCAAAAGATAAAAAATAAATCCACGCTTTAACTCTGGTGATGATCCACTCATGGTAGTGCCGCTCTTCAGTACTAGATAGGATATCTAAATGTAAACGCTTCTCTTTGTGACCAAGGAGAACACACCTAATTGAAGTTCTTATGCATTTCCCTTTATCTTAACTATTCGAATGACTAATGACTATTTTTTCCTTTGGCAGGCGATTTTATCCATCCCGGTGTCCGCTGCACCCCGATACAGATCATTAATATCAAGCAGGTAGGGGGTAAGATTGGTGCTCAAGAAGGCAGGTGGACTGAGGACCTTGGGGCTCGATCCAAGTTACGTGCAGCCTCTTAAATACTTCAGATGCCAGGCTAACATCCTAGCCACTGAAGTTTAGTTTAGTTTAGTTTATTGGTTTAGTTGACAGGGACCATGTACAGAACAGGTTCTATACCAGAGTTAGCTGAATTGCTACTTTGCATCTGTGGTCCCTGGGCAGGGAGTTCAAAGGACAATAAAAAACATACTAATCATTATGGACAATACTAAAAACAAAACAACAGCATCAACAACATTACAGGGTAAAGATACCCTGTATACATACATAAATGTATCAAACATTTGGTGTTCTATATAAAAGGATCATTGATCGTATGATTGATTCTCTTTTAGCCATGACTTCAGAGACTTTTTAAAACTGGTAAGACTTAAACTATCGTGCCTGAATTGCTTGACATGTGTGGTTGGATCAGACATAAGTGTTACGCTAACATGTGCATACATTAATCAGGGAGGGGAGCCTGCTCCTTTGAGGACTTTTTCGATTAAAATGTGTATTTGTTCGTCCAGATGCATGAGGAAAAAAAAACATCCCCTACTACAACAATATTATGAATCGCTGGGTAAAACCCATTAAGTACCTGTATTCATCGAGAAAGAAATACACACAATGCCGTGCATCAAAAAACAATGTATTTCTACACCACTCATAGTAAAAGCAGAACTGAGTGATGGTATCTGTTCCTGCTATTCAAATCTTCCCCTTGTGTGATTGAATGTATTTTGAGATCCCCACAGTGTATTCCTTTCTAGAGTGTTCTCTCTCTCTCTCTCTCTCTCTCTCTCTCTCTCTCTTTCTCTTTTCTCTCTCTCTCTCCCTATCTCTCTCTCTCTCTCTCTCTTTCTCTTTTCTCTCTTCTCTCTCTCTCTCTCTCAATCTCTCTCTCGCTATCCTCATATCTCTCTGTCTCTCTGTCTCTGTCCCTGTATCTCTCTCTCGCTCTCTGGCTTTCTCCCTGTCTCCCCCGCTCTCCATCCCCCACTCTTGCTCTGTCTCTCTCTCTCCCTATCTCTCTCTCACTCTCTCGCTCTCTCTCTCTTTCTCTTTTCTCTCTTATCTCTCTCTCTCTCTCTCTATCTCTCTGTCCTCATGTCTCTCTGTCTCTGTCTCTGTATCTCTCTCGCTCTCTCTCTCTCTCTCTCTTTTCTCTCTTATCTCTCTCTCTCCCTCTCTCCCCCACTCTTGCTCTCTCTCTCTCCCTATCTCTCTCTCTCTCTCGCTCTCTCTCTCGCTCTGCTGTGGCTCAGTGGCTCTGTTGTGGCCTGTCAGGCATGCCCTAGCTTCTGGCCAACAGGTCCCAGTCCACAGCCCCACACCCACGCCCACACCTACCCACTCCCCACTGGGACCCTCCCCTCGACAGCCATCACACCCATTCCCATCCGAACCCCCACCACCATCACCCCCACCCATCGCCCAGTCTCCCTGTCCTTCAGACCCATTCCGCTGGACTGTGAAGGATCGGGACTGGGTAAAATGACAAGAGGAATCCACACTATGTTGTAGCGGACCAAACGGTCCTTTGGGAAAAAGGGGGCGGGGGGTCTGTGTTTAAAACCACGTGTGTGAACTTGATGAAAAGAACACATCTGAAAAAGACAGGGAACAAACTTGTTTGGTTGTCTCGGTTCCAGAGGTCGCTACTCGCACAGCCTTCTCCATCAACTCTCACCGTTTCCTCATCAGTTCTCTAATGGCCTTGGTGGAAGCTCCTCTTTATTTACCCCTCTCTGTCAGTTTACCTCGGGCGATATTGTGTTCACCACCGCTCAGTGCTCCGTTCAAGGTTTTGGGTTGTTTTCGATAAGGTTTCTTACTGACAGACTGTGAATGAACTCCCTTTTCCTGCAACCACTCGCTAGCGTCTAAACGTTTTTTGCGCCTCACTTGGTCCATTTCCATTTGTTGATTTATTTTCAGCAATAGTATCATCTTTTCTTGGAGATGTCCAACCGTGTGCTCCAGAAATTGTGCTTTTAACCTCCTGAAAAAGTGAGTGTTACCTTAAAGGGCCGCTACCAAGGCTACTCTCCAGGTGACCTTTGATGACCTCGTGGATTAACCGCTAGCGGAAAAGCATAAAAAAATAAAGTTATATGGCCAGATGCCTTTTTAATAATTTAAGTGTGTTTTTTGCTGTTTTGCACCGCAAATTTGTTGCTGTTTGCTCCGTTATTTAAATTTACTCATTAGCTTTAGTCCTATGTTAGAATCTATCTTAGGTTAATTATCCTTGCTCCAAAACAAACCTGTGTAAGACATGACCTTTTCATATCATCCAACACATCTTTAATAATGCATTTAATAATGAGTAGAGTACTACATTCATTTATTCAGATACTTATTTTGTGCGTTCAAATGTTTTTGTTTCAGCAAACATTGACATTTTCAGATATTTATCGTTCCCAGTTACGAACCCATATTGTTTAAGTGCTTGCACAACAGCGATACCACGTATAGTTCTTAATTAATCCCATTTTACATATGGCGTATTATATATAGAAATACATAGAAATATCGGGGCAAAAAGAAAGCATGTTTGTGGAACATCTGTCTCCTTATCACAAGATTGCATCACTGTTGACTTCCAATGTAATTAAGATTTTAATAATAGTCTGGCAATTACCTGTCTAATGGGACGTTTCTCAGCCTTCTTTCTGCAAGCTGTCTGTTTCGCTGGCTTGGTGGCCAGGGGAGAATTACCGGCTTCCTATAGCGGAGAGGGGAATGGAATGTGGGGGGACAAATAGCTAGCAAAGTAGGACTGTCATTCTGTAACAGTTTGGGAGCCCGGGGTATTTGGAGCAGCTTTAGGGATCCCTTCAATTTTCAGATGGAAGGTGTTTCCGAGGAAGCGCCAGAAGTTTGTGATCACTTCTCCCTCAGAGGGAGCCCAGGAAGCACCTGCCACATGCTCCCTGTCACTGGAGCATGATGGGAGAATAGGTGCGGGCGCCACGAGCAGCGGGAGCGGAACCGCACAGAATATTTCCGGGGATCTATCCGGGTGAGTGGTGTGTCGGCGAGACGTCCTTTTATTCCCGGCGATTGCGCCTGAAGGGCAGCCGTTGCCATGACAACACATGGGAGACGGTCTACCCCCCCTTCTGGGCATGAGGTCAAGGTTCAGTGAAACCTTGTTACTCCCTCTCTCTGCTCCGATGGCTGGTTATCAGAACACTGATGTCACCGCATTTGTGTGTGTGTGTGTGTGTGTGTGTGTGTGTGTGTGTGTGTAAACGTGCAAATGTGTGTGTGTGTGTGTGTGTGTGTGTGTGTGTGTGTGTGTGTGTGTGTGTGTGCGTGTGTGCGTGTGTGTGTGTGTATGCGTGTGGGTGTGAAGGTGCACAAGTGTGTGTGAAAGTGCACTAGTGTGTGTGTACGTGTGTTTGTGAGTGTGGGTGTGAACCTGCACGAGTGTGTGTGTGTGTGTGTGTCTGTGCGTGTGTTTGTGTTTGTGTCTGTGTTTGTGTGTGTGTGAGTGTGTGCGTCTGTGTGTGTATGTGTGTGTGTGTGTGTGTGTTTGTTTTTGTGTGTGTGTGTGTGTCATCCCTCTAGTGCATCTCTACCCTGAAGCATCACACGTGGGAATCCCTAACTGGGGTCGATGGTTTTGCCGGATGGGGCGCCGGGGTTAGTGGTACATAAATGAGAAAGAAGAGAAAAAGAGGCGAGACATAGACGGAGGGAGGGGGGGGGGGGGGGGGGGGCAGAGGGAGAGAGACAGAGAGCGTGAGAGAGGGAGCAAGAGAGATTCAGAGAGTGATAGAGGGAGAGTGGGAGAGAGATAAATGGAGAGAGAAAGAGAGGGAGAGAAAAAAAGAGAGGGAGAGGGAGAGATAGAGAGGGAGATAGAGAGGGAGAGAGGTGTGCAAAGAATTAAAATGTTTCCATCACCTTTTTAATATTCCACCGGCAGATAGAGCTGCACATTCCAACATTTCAAATTCACAAAATGTCCACACACTTGTTCTTCCTGGAGACAGTAAAGTCAATCCATGACGCTTATTCCAATAGCAGTTTAATTGCAAACCCACCACTGCTCTATTATAGTAATGGAATCAGCTTGTGGTGGCTTCCAAAAGGCTGTCAGTTGCCCACTCTAAGAATAGCCGGGGTCCACTCTTTGTCTTCAAAAACAACCACTTAACATACAACTGCCACGGGCTCTGGTCATAGCGGTTGTCAATTGAAGTGAGGTATAGAATAGAATAGACAAATCTGGGTCGCGCATTTTTGCTTTAACTACGATTTTTTGTGTACGTGTGTGTGTGTGTGTGTGTGTGTGTGTATGTGTGTGTGTGTGTCTGTATGTGCCTCAAAACTTGTGTGACTGTGTTTGCATGGTGTGTCTGCGTCAGTGGGTGCGCCCGCAAGTGTGTTTGTGTGTGTGCGCGTGTGCTTACACTTACATGTGAGTTTGTGTATGTGTGTGTGTGTTTGGGCCTGCGTGTGTTAAGCATAAAGATGGGTCGGCCAATGGGCTAGCGGTTGATTAATTGCAGTATACTCTGTGGTGGTCCCAGCATACGGGTTGTCAGATTTCAGCAGCTAATTGATTGATTTATCTTTATTAGTCATGTAATGAAATTGCCTATTGATGAGACAGGGAGACAGTCTGATCGATAAACACTGATAGTGACGATGTCAACCGTCGGCTGGGGCCCAGGGCGTTTTACTTTACATGCTGTTCACCTTGGGGAACACAGGGCTTTTTAAATGGTATCCGCGATCGGGCCTCAGGTTTTAATATTAGAGCTGCCAGATGAATCTCGCATAACCCTGCATCAATGTTTAAGCCTCCACGGTGGAGAATGGAAAAGTCTGTTTTGGCACCTCACAATATTGTCTAATCTCATCTTGAGTCAATATGGTGGTCAAGGGGAACATTCAATTGTGGAGAATGAATGCTTGCGGCGTGTTGATTCATGTTATAATGCTGGGTTTTTATTTCTGTATATGGTTAGGATCCACCGTCCAGCAGAAAGGAACCCATTTTATCTCTAAACTGAGGGGTGTGATTCACACGTCCTTTACATTTCTAGACCTTTTAATTGATCTTTCTCGTGGTCCATAAGAAGGGTCAAGGATGGAGTCCATAACACAGTGGCCGGTCTAATCAGACAGTGTGTATGCTCTGACTCGGCAAGCAGAAACTCAGGAATAAGTCAGGCTTGCCCCTCTCCTCCCCGACCTCCTGCCCCCTCCCCTTCCCTCACCCCACAGCAGCAGCTTTTTAATTGGCCGAAGTAGACCCAGGCAGATCAACAGTAGTGAAGACATACGTTGTATTCTAAGCAGTTTCCTCGTTTAAGACCACAGACATTCCTTGGTTGCTGTCATTCCCAAGTTCACTCTCCGACACCCCCCCCCCCCCCCTTTGCTTCAGGCGTCTGCTAATAGGGACCTTGCCTCGGGCACTTTACCTCACACCCTGTGTGTATCTGCGGGAGAGCAACGCCAGAGCTGTGATATCCACAAGAGAGGAGAAAAAGAGGAAAACACACACACACACACACACATACAAACCCACACCCTTTTGGAATATCTGATGTGGAATTTGTGAAGAAAGCGGTCATGTCTGCCGTTAATTTCCGTTGGCTCGCGCGGGCAGGCTTACAAGCGGGGGCTGTTAGCGTGTTAGCGGCGCGAGGGGGAGAGGAAGGAAGCGTGGAGGACTGGAATCAGCAGCGGCGCACCACCTACTCGGTCTGACCCAGTTACACAACAGCATTGCTATTCACATACACACACACAGGTACATGCACAGATGTATCTACACTCAAACACACACACAGACACACACACACACAGATGTACATATACAGGTATAGGTATACTCAAACATTCACGCACACACACACACACACAAACACACACACACACACAAACACACACACACATACACACACACACACACACACACACACAGAGGTCCATACACAGGTATATGTACACTCAAACATACACACACACACATGGACATGCACAGGTATATCTTAACTCAAACACACACACACAGGTACATGCACAGGTATTTGTACACTCACACACACACACACACACACATACATAGGTGCATGCACATCTACAAGCACACACAAACACATCCCATACACACACATACAAACATACTTAGTTATATGCATGTACATGTACAGTCAAACATACATACACACGTAAACACATACACATACACACACAAACACACACACACACACACACACACACACACACTGTGTACAGCATGTGATACTGTGTGTGTGTGTGTGTGTGTGTGTGTGTGTGTGTATGTGTGTGTGTGTGTGTGTAGGTGTGTGTGTGTGTGTGTGTGTGTGTGTGTGTGTGTGTGTGTGTGTGTGTGTGTGTGTGTGTGTGTGTGTGTGTGACGTAGATTCCTGGCCAACTCCCCACTCAGTGACAGAGCTGTGCTCTCGGACACATACCTCACTGTTCCTACCAGTTTAGCCCCCACTCAATCAACCCTCTCTCTCTCTCTCTCTCTCTCTCTCGCTCTCTCTCTCTCTCTCTCGCTCTCTGTCTCTCTGTCTCTCTCTCTTTCTCTCTTTCTGTGAAAGACAGTTGGAGGTAACCCCTGCCAATCACCAGATCCAATCCCAATCCAATCAACAGTCTTCACGGAAAGAGCTTACCACCAGCGACTTATAATTTCCTTCACCTAACAATTTCCTGAAAGTTTGTCGGACAAAGAGTTGAATGTTTACTTTATTTGTATGGCTGTGTGTGTTATCCAACTGAATCGAAATGTATTTCTGATTCAGGCCATTACCATATTTAAAAACAAAATGGGCTCATTTTTTTATATTCTGTTCTCAAAGTTAAAAACAAAAATGTATTCAAGCCACGTATTTTGTTAGAAATTGTCTATACAACATTACTAGTTGAAACTATTTCACTTTGTTACGGTGATTTGGAGTTAATCTCCATTGCCTCGGTATAATTAGGAGCTATAGCAGAAGTTCATCCACTATCCACTGTTTCATTGGGTTCTCCCACCAGTAATTAGCAGGAAGCTAATGTCTTCTACTCCTGTGTCTCCTTCCCTTCTTTTACCCTGTAATGTTGTTTTCCACTATTTTTCTAAATTAAAATTGCAGTTAAATGGTTTTGAGCTGAATCATTTTCTTAGGGTGACCTTTAGCCAGCAAATTAAAAACTATATTTTTCTCAAATCCCACTAACACAAATCTCTGTAACACCAGAGTGTCTCTTTAACAATATCGACTCTAAAGCACAGCGCACATCCACCGGCAGAATACGACAGTAAAAGCAACTGTGCAACCTAGCCTACCTCGACCCCTGCATGCTGTGCAGTATACATCGCCAGTAAGTAACCAAGAGGGGGGGGGGGGGATTTGCAGAGCACTAGTGTCAGTGGAGGAGAAGAAGCTACTTAGGGAAGTGCTACGGGGCGTATTGTTAGAACAATTTAGGTACAGGCTGTCAGACACGGGCCTGTAGTGTGTAATGGGAGTAAATGGTCTGTTTATAGTTCCTTCTGCAGACTTATGGAACGCAGAGACCAGGGCCAAACCCCGGAGCCTGTGTACTGCTGCTGGAGGCATGGCTTGATGACAGATTTCTGAGAGAGAGGGAAAGGAAGATGGGGGAGGGATGGGGGAGGGGGACAACTTCCTGTGTGCACGCAACACAGATCAAGCATTGTGTTTGCTTTTATCCCCCCCATTTGTGTTGCGACCCAGAGTCCGTGGTATGTTTAAATATGCATGCACACTATTTAGAGTTTTATTCATCGGGAAAACGGTTCGGGGTCTGGGGGGTCCGCAGGGTTAACGTTGGGTACGTGCGTAAGCGTTAAGTGCACGCCCCCCCCCCCCCCCCCAGTTGTGGAGGTTGTGAAGGCTGTGGAGGTTGCGTCAGTGGGGGCAAGAGGCAGGGAAAGGAGCCTGCAGCAGAGGGGAGGCGCTGAGCCATCACACTTGGCCCGGGCCTTTTATGACAGTGGCTCTGGCTGCTCTTTGAAGCCATGGGGGCACATTATGGCTGTTGCTTTCACTTCTGTCTGCTTCTGTCTCCCTCCGCGACACCCCCACCCCCTCCTCCCTGGGAGACGTATCCCT